>NC_081444.1:10645849-10660859 GCF_007210705.1 Tigriopus californicus
TGAAGATCATTTTTCATTTTAGCCTTTTTGCTTCAGAGGCAATTTATTCCATTTTTCTTGGAACCCCTTTTCCAACGAGCGAGGCGAAGCAGGCCAAGACTAACAGCGGTGGTAGTAGTACTAGAAGTAGTAGAAGTAGAAGAAGTAAAGTAACAGCAGCAGCGACAGAGGCGCGTTTTCATCCAATCATGGCGCTATTTCCCTTCTATTGTCAAGCTGGGAAGAAAATGAATTTTCTTTCGAGATTTCAGATTCCGTCTTGCCATCAAAGCATTGGTCTTAATCGAATGAAAAAAAGCCCCTCCATTCAGGCAAGAAACCCGCCCGCCCTACTTCTGCCCTACAGGGTCGGTCTTGATTCAATTGTCAACTTGGGAAAGGGTAGAGTGGGATTGACTATGATGCATCCCAGAAACACCTCATTTTACAATCACAGACGAACAAAGGATGAAGGAAGACGAAGATGGCGACGACGACGGCGACGGCGGCTATCAGCGTAGCTATCTATCTGGCTAACATCCATGAGGCAATCTTCAAATCTGGTTAGCCAAACGACGTGCTCCGCTTTCATGGGTACTCTGTAATCAGAGAACAAATGTTCAAAAACGAAATTACCCCAATGAAGGGTTGTCAGGTTTCGTGATGTGAGAAATAATCAAAAGAAGCATCATCAACTCTTTTCTGGCTCGGGGTCAAACCCAAAGACGACTCTCGCATCATCATTATCATCATCATCGTCTTCCTCTCCTTCTTCGTCCTCTTCTCTTCCTTCTTTATCTCCTTCATCATGATGGTCGTGGTCTTCCGCGTGATGCTTGGGCTAATGACAAACATTTCTGGGCCAGATTGCGTGAGCAACCATTCTGGATAATATCACAGGGTGTCCAAAACCATTACTCTCCCAACTAGGCCAATGTGGTCTTCTCTTGTCTTGATGGCTGACATACTACAGTCTTTCCGCTAACACCACGACCACCCCCAATAGACGATGGGGTTTTGAGGCACCCAGCGGCCCCAATCTGAATATCCAATGCACCCAATTGTGGTGGTGGTGGTGGTGGTGGAGGTTGTGGGCCACCCATGCAAGCAAGCATCCCAGCCACCAACCACCGGGTCCGTGTGGAATTTGAGGGTCAAAAACTGTTGTTGGGCCTCTAGAAGTGTTATTTGAACATGAAATGCTCTGCTTTGATTGCCGGGTTTCGTGTTGAAGTGAGAGCAAAAAACAGTTTCTCGTGGTTTAATTACAAAAATTTAGAGCGAAGCAAATGTCATACGAGTCCAAGAAGTACGTACACGCACTTCATTTCTGTACCTAAATCAGTGCTACTGCGTTGTTGCGTACATATGCAAGATGTGCTTTTCACTATCTCTCTCTCTCGACCCAACCAAATCTTTTTCCTCTTGAACCCAACTTCAAGATCCAGATGCTCTCTTTTTTCTGTGTCTGTGACTCGCTAATCCTCATTTGAGCTATTAAAACTCGTCATGCAATCATTACGATAAAAACTGTTGCTTTCATGATTTGACGTCTTCTCGTCATCATCAATTTTCTCGTAATTCGGATGAACAGAGAAAATGGTAATCATAATAATGAATCCCGCGGCGTCTACCTCTCTTTGGAGTTGTCATAGAATTTGAAACCAACATACATCTTCCGAGGATTAAGAGAGGGGGAAGACAGAACGAGGATCCCGCTTATTCGACTCCTTGGAGATGGCTTCTTCGCCCCATTTTGGTAGTAAAATCATTCATGCAAAAAGATATGACTTCCAATGTTCAAAAGCACATTCGTATAGCGCGCTCTCACTCCACTAAATTTTGGTAGATCCACAGATGATGATGGTGATGAAGAAGAAGAAGAAGAAGAAGAAGAAGAAAAAGGAAATAGAGAGAACATAAAGACCAAGAGCTTTGTCGAGGGTTGAAGGCAAATCGTCAATTGTAACGAGCGTCTAACATCCAAGCTTGTTGTGAACATGACGATTCAGCTCAAGATGGAAATCACGAGTTGAAATGCGCCTTGGGCACATCTCATATCTGGTCTGAATTAATCGACATTAAACAAAAGCCCAAACAAAGGCAAACCTCTTTTTTTCAGAGTGAAAGAAACAGGAAGCAGGAGTGAAGGCGAAGAAAGCGAGCTTTGTCCAAGTTCCTGAGAAGAAGTTTCAGACTACTCTCTGTTCGAACAATTGTGTCGCTCATCGCTGTTATTTTTCAAGAACTAGTAAGTACATAGCTAGACAGATAGACAGATCAAAAGGACTGGTACTTGCACATACGGTACGAAAGTACGTTCAGTGCCTGAGCACGTTTCTCTCGCCATTTGGTGCCAGCAACTCCGGTCTAATTGGACCATAATGGAGTCAAACAGGCTGAGTTATTTGACATTCAAATGGCTATGGACTGGATCAAGATCTCATCAACCCAGCCACCGCCATCACTAACATCAATGGATCCGAGTGAGCTCACATCTCATCATGGCTTGAGCTGCATTTCTATCACTTTGAAAAACTTCTAGGAAGTGGACAAACGACGAGGAACAACGAGGAACAACGAGGCAGCGAAACTCGTTTCAACCCTTTTTCAGTCCAGACACGATTGCTGTCAGCGGAAAATTGCTAAAACACTCTAATTTGCTCTGAACTGCTGAATCAAGCTTAAGCTTGTATGACATGTGAGTGTCTGTCTGAAAATGATATGTTTCTTCCCCCTTTTTCTACAACTTCATTTGCTCGTCCACGAGAGGACGTTTTATTGTGTACACTGTGCAGCTAGTCAGTTAGTCGTTGTCTTTTGGCTTGAGCGAATTTCAAGTACGATGAGAGTGAGCTAAATTTGCAGAGATATCAAAAAGCGTGAACAGGGTAGGGAGGGAGCATGTAGTACTATAAGTACTTGTAGTAGTAGTAGTAGTAGTACTAGAACCCTTGGCAGAAACACACACGTACCCTGCCAGTGTGTGGGGAGCATGCAGACTGGAAAGGTACATCAGTACTTGAAAGCATGTGCACATACTATGTACATATACATACTCTAGCGTGAGAAACGGATTTGCTGCAAAAAATCAAGTTGAAGGTGATTTGTTCCGCACATTTGTGGATTTCTTTTGATTCTGAATATCCGATTTTAACAGCATGGCTAGTTGAAAGAAGTTTAGAACCAAGTTGATCCCAGAGACCTTATTAAAGAGGTCGTGGTCTCTCTAAAATATCTTTCTACTACGAACATGGTACGCCCTCTCATCTCCATCTTGACTTGGTTGGAAATTTTATAACCACCAGAGATCCGCATCCTTTGTTCAAGTCTCCATTTGATGATCTTGAATTTATGTTTATGGCCTCTTGAATTCCAAAAAAAAACAATCCTGCTCGTCGAGTAGTTTTCTGCACTTAGTGCCAAGTCCATGACATTTTACATAATGATATTATAGCAAACTTAGTGAGCACACGAAACACGAGGATATACAGCACATTACTTACTGAATGTGTAAGTGCTTGGTGCTGCCTTTTCCCACAGTACTCATTTGTCGCCAATGAACGAGTTTCCACAACACACGAAGTCCAGAAATTTGCGAATCATGATTGGTGAATAGACAATTAGGCTTTTTTATCACATTGAGCTACTTGGCATTCACTCGAGTTGCATGGATGGATGGATGGACGGCTGGGCGGATAGATGGACGGATGGATGGGTTATATCAGTCCTCGAGGTGGTAGCAGTGGTGATCATCATCACCATCAACAACAACCTCATTACCACGGTAGACGGTGGCAAAACCAACTCGTGTGTTCTTCTGGCTTGTCGTCTTTGGAGACGGAAATTACCTCAGGAGATCAGCGAAGAGGCTACGTGAAAATTGCAAGTAAATGACCCATGAACCACAGCCTAAGACTCTCTCATCTATGCATGTATCTATCTATCTATTCAAAGTTCTAGATTGAACCAGTTGCTCAGCAAGCACTGGTTCGTTCAACTGGATGGAAAAGCTACCTTAGAGACGAGAAGAAAAAAAAGAGCATGGAGAACCCACTTTGCATGCCTTACGTTGGGAACAAGTGTGACGTTGGCAAAAATTGAGCATTGACGAACCTTAGCCGGTAGCTACTTCGCTACCCAAAGGCCCAACCCACTTCTTGAGGCTGGATTTTGAAATATACATTATGTACTTAATAAAGCTTGAGAAAGGGAGGCAGTCTGAAACGCGTTGCAATAGAGTGTTAACCAATCGGACCAACTATTTCAAAATTTACTAAAACTAGACACCCTCTCGATCCAATTTTCTTCACATGACTTTCTTCTCACTTTTTAATTCGTACCTGACCCGATGGAAGCCAAGCCAGGCGAACCTGATTCAATAACGTAGACGCAATAATGTTCAATCTACAGCACCGTAGAAAAATAGAAAGGTCACTTTTTGAGTAATGCACTCCTTTCATGATCCAGACAAGTTCCTCCCAAGCCCAAACTTAGCCATGCATATTTGATGTGGAATCTAGAAAAGCACTTTTGCTCTTTCCCCCTTGACAGACATGGCGGCTCTCACTAAAAGCTCCCCTCGCCCCATTGGCCTCTAGCTCGATACACAGAGGATAAAGCGCTCAGGGCTGGCAGGCAAAATGCTCAGTGACATCATGATTGTGCACAATTTGGGGGGAAAAAACCAACCGCACATAACCATCGTCATTTCGTAGGGCTATTAAATCATTACTACTCTTTAGGTGTAGAAGACGTCAAGCATGGACCATGCATGCACCCTGTACGGAAGTGTTGTACGGTAGACCGAAATACGTAAGAGGACTTCCCCTATCTAGTGTGCACAACTCTTGAAATCAGCGGCCATCTTGAAGTGGCAGAGTATCGATGTATGCAAAAGTAGATCGGGAAAAGAGGGATATGTGTGGAACACCGTGGTCCACCAAAGATGGAAGCCATCAGACCTTAAATCTGCTTTGGTAGCAACCAGCACTGGCAACCGAGGAAGACAGAATGGCCAAAGAACTTGGGAAGCAAGATTGAAGATGTATTGAGAGCTTGCCTCTTGAATATTTTAGCTTCTTCATATGAAATCTTTGCTCGCAAAGACCTCGAGTTTACATCTGGATCCACGTTCATGGAACAAATCTTGACAAAAATGTATTTGTTTAGCAGGATCGGCAGCGATGATATGTGGGTCTATGGACCTTTTTTCTTTGACTTCGTATTCTTACCCATCGTTTCTATCTAGCTCAAAGAGTAGAACATGGACCAAACCCTTTTGATTTTACTCCGCTCGTCGTAATGAGACAGTGGACTGCTTCTACGTACTTGAATGTATTCTGGGGGCAAACTATTCCAAGTTGAGTCACGATTGTTCGTGTCTGAGATTTTCCACCTCCTTGATTTTGTCATTTGTCTGATCGTGATGATTTCCACAGGAATTCCCATTAGACAGAAATGCCAAACAAAGAAAAGGCTACTGACATCAATAGAACTCGATGTGGGTTCCGCCGCGTTGATTAGATATTCGCTTGACAGGAAAACGAAAGACTCACCTGAAAAGCAAGCGAGCAAGCGAGCAAGTAAGCATGTGTGATGTGTTTTGTTCAAGAGGGCTCAAGAGGCAAGAAATAGCACCTTTATGAAATGACAAACAGCGGCTTTTAATGCCACTGATGGATGAGCATTGAGCATGGTTTATGAAGAAGAGTAACGTCACGATTGTGCATCTCCCTAGATCAGATACGCCACGTTGTCTTGACCCCGAGCTGGATCCACCAGTGGAAAACGGGGGAGCCCAAGCGCGGCAGTCTGATCATCTTGCTTCCGAATTTGAGTGCTCTCTCGGATGGCAAATCATTACCCAGAGTGTATCATCGTTTTCATCATCTTGGCGTCATCAAACCGTGATAGATGATCGTTTGTGCTTCTCAAGACCCTCGAAAATTCATCCTCTTTTGCCTGCCTGTCTATCTGCCTGTCAGTTTGCCTACCTCGTTCCCAGTTCGTTCCTAGTGCCTACCCAACTTGCATTCAACCTCCCGCGTTCTTGATGGTTACTCTCCCGTTTGTTCCCTCCAGTGGCCTCCACCCTTCTCCCTTCTCTTCCCTGCCTTCATCATCATCATCATCATGATCATCATCATCAGCAGCAGCAGCAGCAACAGCAGCAGCAGTAGCAGCGGCATCAATATGATCACAGGTCCCTTTGCCATCTTCGTTCGTAACTTGGCTGATACCGGGGGATTTCTTCGTATTCATCGAATACTATTGGGGGCTGCTCTCTTTTAGGAGCTCCAACATTTTGTACTTACTGTACGAATGTACGTTTGTACGTACGTACACTGCTTCAGGTTTTGTGGCTCACTTTGGTCGTTAGGCTACGTTATACTCGATCTCGTAGGAAAAGGAGGCAATGGAAATTTCAAAAATTGCTACTGCTTCAATTCGGAGATGAGGAGCTCTCAAAGGATTTGTTCGGCTGCCTCTTCCATATCTGGAAAGATGACTCGTCAATTTCCTAAAATTGGAAATGACTACGTTATCGTTCCGGTTTGTTAAGAACATAAAAGGGCTGAACGGCAGCTCAGCCCGCGTGACAGCTAGAGCAACTGCCGAAGCTCTTTTACAGACTAATGTACATTGACTGTAGATCTGCCATGCATTGAGCTCAAAATACCCTAGAAAAAAACGATTGTACGAGTTTTTCACAAAGTATTCAGTAGAGCATAGAAACAAATTTTGGACTTCGCTCTTCACGTGCTCTCTGTTCACTCCTCAGTGTTCATGCGCTGTGGCCTGAGGTTATTTTGCCAATTCTCAAGTCAGTTGTCCTCTTCTCCAGCACCTGAGGATACCTCAAAGCTCACAATTTACTTCGCGGTCAACCTCGAGAATGAAAATTGCCCCAAAAGTGACAGATCTCAAATGCAAAATCTGGTCACGCCCAAAAACAATCGGTTCTGTCCATCAAAAGTGCCCAGTGATGGCTACAATGAGATCCCCATGACCTCGTTTGGCGCGTTCAGATGATTTTGAGAACGGCTAGAAATGCATGAGAGGATGCACCACTGTACCAAAAAAACAACAACAACCAAGAAGAGAAATAATTCGGTAGAGATGAAAATACTCCGGAGTGTCTTGAACGCAATGCTCGCAACGGAGGGTCCTTGTTTCTGCCAGTCATTCTGACTTGATCCAACGGAAATGAAGCCAACTACAGCATCGTTTGACAAGGTAGGGAAGACATGGGCATTTATAAAAATGCACCATGATGCAACATCATCCTCGCTTGGCATGACATCCTCGTGGGTTGGATGTGAGAAACCACACGGGATGGTGGCTTTGTTTCACTTGGGCTGGAATTCCGGCTAGCTGCATGATGAAGCAAATGCAATTGCATCGTGTCATCATGATCTAATCGTGTTATCGGCTGGACGGGGATTTGGCCTTTTGTCCCTTTCAATGCGATGTAAATGAGAGTTTTACCCCGACTTGAGCCTGGGCTTAGTTCGTCGGGTTTCAGGAGCATGACAGGCTTACCCTATTGTAGGACGCTCATTCGAATTCTCGTTTTCAACTTGACTGAGAATCGAACCCCCTTCCAAGATTCCAAGCCCAACGTCGTGATTCGAAACGAGGCTTGTGTATGTTCAACTCTTGTTTTGACGCATCACATCCTCGGAGAGGTGATAATTGCACGTCTCTCCTCTGTTAAGACTAAATTATGACTGATTGTTTCCCATTCCACGACTTGGCGCTGACAAAAAGTGACAACTGATGGAGGTGTTTTTTCCTGGCTAAAACGCTAAAACGGTCCTAGTTGCACTTTTTTGCCGCCACTATCGTCACTTTTTCGACTGAAGCACCATAATTTTCCAAAGCAAACACATCGCTTTAGGAGACCCACCGAATCATGCTTGGCATGTCAGCCACAAATTCCAATAAAGAGCTCCTTGGCAGCCGGCCAGTCGGCCGCCCAACTAATGCCACCGAGCACCAAAATGTGGATGCATTGTGTTTACGTGTGAACCCAGGCTCCCTAAATATATTCTGAATGACGAATAATCCCCATCTGGGGACAAGGGTCTTTGTTGAAATTGAATACCATTATAGCCTTAGAGGCAAAAAGAGAAAGACGGACGGCAGAGCCAAACAGGGGTGATGGTTGTTGAGGGACGCAGAGTTTTACTGACCCGATCGACCGACCAATGGACCGACCCACGGCCTCTTGTTGTTCGAGCTTTGTTCAGCCTCTCGGATATCTCCAGGTAGGGAAAGCTTCCAACACGCATGGATGAACATACATGTGATATGCATATGTGACTGGTTTCGACCAGGATACCTTGGCCTACCTGACCCAGGAAACCCCAATTTTTGAGTGGGATTAGCCCTACTTACGCAGAGGGGGCTAGTTGTCACATTAGACCCAATGGGGGCGCATTCATGCATGCTCATGAACGCAGTTCAAGCATTGTTGCACATTGCGTCAGTCGTGAACAAAGAGCATTTTCTTTTGCATCCAGTGGGTGTTTGTTAGTTGCGAGAACGAGCAAACCAATGGGGATATGCAGCAGGCACTTGGTCGGGTGGCCAATATTCTACGTACAGAGGGCGACAGGCTATTCCAACATCTTCCGTCCAATGTAGGTCCAGATTTGGGTTCTTTGTTCAGTAGAATATGTATGCAGTATCCGCGGACACAAGGCGACTCCCCCCTTCCCCCCCGCTCCTCCTCTTTCCCTTTCTTGTCCTGATTCTCAATTTAGGAGAACTTCAACCGGGGAATAATCGTACTTTGATACTCGCATCCAGCCACCAACTGATGGTCCAGCATGTGATGTGAGTCACAAGTCAGAGGCAGCCCCGACGAAAAACGAGAACAATCCCCTTTGTGACACACCATACACTCACAATCTTCTGTTCTACAGGCGAGAGAGATCCCAAAAAATGGCAGGAATGGCACCAGCACATGTTTGATTGAGGCTTGACAATGGGTGGAGGAGCATCAAACTGATGATGCCCGAGGTGTTTAAACGGTTCCTGTTTCCAAGGTGATTATCCTATTAGACCAGATAAGCATCCATAAAAAAACGAGCCAGTGTGGCTAAACCTTGTAAGCGGAGGGTCGTCCGTCCTTCGTTGGGTCATTCTTTCTTTGTTTCACCCCCAACGATGAATTTTAAACAAACAAGTTGTCTCCGTTTTCAATTTCGTTGAGTCCCCAAACACTGACACTGTCAGGTTGGAATTCTGTGGTGCCATCTCAAGTACTTTGTGACCTTCGATTTCATTCAGGACACCTGATGTGTCTCCAACGAGAAGAAATATGCGAGCTCATTAAGTCACGACAGTTTCCATTTTGGGTCGAAATCACCTGTTGACCGGATATTTTGAAGTACTATCCACAAAACCCACGCTCGAGATTGATTAGAATGTCAAGCCGCTTTCGAATGCTAGAACAGAGCGGAACTCTTTTTTTACACGTAGATGATGAACATATTCCAACCACGGTGAACATTCACGGACCGAGAAATATTTCATGTGCCGAATCCAACGAATTCCATGTACATTTAAACAACATTGAGGGTGTGGTGGTTGGTTGGTTGGTTGGACATTCAATTTCGTTCTCCGTTGTTGTCTCCCTTACGAGCTCAGTCATGGGGAATAATAAGCCAAAACCAGACGACACGGGGGATCATGGGGACACTTGGGAGTTTTCAAAACTCGGAGTAATCCTAAAATTACTACGGACAAATGAATGCTTAGACACTCACGAGCAGAGCCGAGCAGAGCCGTGCAGATGGAAATGGAAATCCATTACAACCTGGCACACTGCTCGGATCAGGTATTTGTTCATACATACGTACGTACCTACGTCCGTCTATGTACTTGGTGGCTTGGCGCTAATCCAGAGTAAGCCAAATGTGGTTCGGCTCTCGAGGACGTCGGTTGTGATACCCAATTTCAGACCACTATTATCTTCTATGATTAGTCCAGAATGACAACGATTTTCGACCAGCTCCCGTCGGCTCCAGAAAATGCAGTATCAAGCGGCCTGCATAGAAAAGTCTAGAAAACAAATCTCTCCTACCGGTTGCTTTTACTTGGCTTTGATAATTACCTTTCAGGTGTACCGTAAAGTGCATTATTGAAACCTCTTTTTAGCCAACACGCAAGTGGCATTATGAAAATCGCTCGAGGTATGAGGGATATAGTGTACAACACTTTATTTATGGCTGTGAAGTATGTGTGGTATATTTATGTGTATGCGAACAGAGAAACAGAGAGAACCAAATCAAATTACTTAAGTACCCTCCCTAGCTGGTCCAGGGGAAACTGGAACGAATGGCTAATCTGAACAAGGTAGTCGCGGTATCGATGGTTGGCTCCCACCAACGCTACCATCCATTGTATCAGGGTATCTTATCCATCATATGGAAGTGAATGCGTGTGTGTGCACTCGAACCAAGGGCAATCAATAATGCACACTACATAACAAGCTACTTCCACATGCCCCATACACGTGCATACATAATGCCATCTAGCTCTCGGTTCGAGTGGGACCCGGCTGTTGGATTCCATCCTCAGATCGGTCCCCAAGTGCTAAAGTTGGCGTTCAAGAACAATTGAATAGTTAATTGTATTAGACAGTTGATCCTGCCAGCGCCAGATCAAGCGTGAGTACCAATGTATGGAAGTGTCCCCATTGCGACAATATCATTTCGATTGAGTGAGCGGAAGGCAAGTCATGCACGAAGCAATCCACGTCGAGCAAATTTCAATTTTTACGCATGTTCATAACAATGAATGGGAGTGTGGGGCTGAAGGGAGAGACAGAAAGAGAGAAGGAACTATGGCACCCAACTGTTTTGAGGTGCCAACGAAACAGAAGAACGAGTCAGCAACACTGTATACAGTACAAACACATGCAAACACCTCCTACTTGTAGTACTTCCACTCCAGCTTGCAACAAAAGTATACATTCATGAAGGCCAGGTGGCACTTTTACATTGGTAGAACGAAGACTTCGAGGGTGGAGAAGGGAAAATATGGAGAGAAAGTACATATATGTTCCACACATAGGGAACCTTCTTTCTTGAGCCAAAAAACGAATCCAGGTTCTGACTGAAGTGCTCCCTTCAAGCATTAGTTTCATTATGTGAATTGGAGAAAGAGGTTTCACGGGGAAAAATCCGATACCCATTATCGGTTTTCTTTTTCCACAACTAGGTCCATTATTCAAGGTCTCATTTTCTATCATTAGCAGTGCCGTTCACGGCAAATTTGGAGAAAAAAATAATGGTTCCACTTTGCGTTCGAGTGTTCCCAGATCCCTTTTTAGTTAGCCGCCCCAAAAGAACCACTTAAGAGTTTACAGGGGAGCTTTTATCCCCAAAGTCTTTTTCCCACTTTTTGTTTGGATCGACGAGTTTTTTGGGGAGCCACTGGGGTGACCTAGTCGTCTTTTCGGTTGTGGTGGAACGCGGAACAAGTCTAGAACCAAGCGGGAACCATTCAAGTGGCTTGGATGGTTCACTTTGCACGTTTTCGGCACTCCGTACTGCATCCACGAGAACCGACGAGCGACGAACGAGCCATTCAAGATAAATTGTCCGACGAGTAAGCTCGTTGAGAGAATGGCTCAAAAAGCTCACTAATGGGCTACTCTTTCTTGCCCCAGCACTTTGCTTCCCGTGATCCCAAAGCATAGCAACCTCCTTATCGAAGAACGAGATGATCATGCCGCAACAACCAACGCCTGATCAGGGTTTGCTTTGGGATCAGTTTCAACCACAACGAGCCATGAAGGAGTCTCAAATCTTGGAAAGAAGTGAAAAAAACACTCTTGAATGACTCATTACCACAACAATGAGGGTACAAGTTGGTTGGAACAGGTCTTTGAAATGCTTCAGCAAACAAGGCTGGTTGGCAGCTATGTGGAGAGAGCCCATTGGCAAGCAGCACACTTTCGGTGGCTCGCCGAAAAAAGTCCCATTAGAAGTGATTTAGTGGCTTTTTCAAAGTTACTTTCCACAACAAGTTCTGCACCCCCCTCTCGAGAGAGTCCAAGTGTTCCACCAAAATGACTGTTGTGGTTGCAAGTTGCTGTTGTGGGTCTGGCAATGGCTGTGGTGTTGATGGTGTTGGTTGGTGTTCCTTGTTTACTTTTCATTTCTACTTCAGAGTTAAATGGCCGAAAACGCTCGACAAGGATTTAAAATTGCGGTTCAACTCCACTCTCGTTCCAAGAGAGCAGGCAGCAATTTGGACCCGCTCCTAGGAAATGGAGCATGCTCGGTGGAACTTGGCATGCATTCATAAGATCTCCTGCTTGGCTCGAAGAGAGTGTATAAATTTAGTTTGCAACTAGAGCCAGAGAATTACTTGAAGAAAAAGTTTTCCTTCCAGAGATTTGTCTGGCTTTTTGGCACGGCTAAATAGTAGCGTTCTACTCCTGGCAGAATGCTGAAATCCTCCTTGTCTGCTGGCTTTGTCCCCATGACTTCTTCTAAGGGAAAAACTTGAAACAAGTTTAAAGTTGTGGAATATTTAATTGCAAAACTTTTTGAGTAAACTCCAAAATGAGAGCCTGCCTTGCCAGGGTAGCTTTTACGAGTACCTAAACGACACTGAAGAAGGGAACAAACTTACAACCAGGTGGAGCTCTTTTTTTTTAAATTTTGTTTCATTCATCTCAGCAAGTTGATCGTGCTGAAGCTCGGGACTTTCCACGTTGGTTCCGGCTTGATGTTTGAGAATCAAACCAACTTTGGCACAATGCCGTTTCGTTTCCCTTTGTATATGTCCCAAGGGAACTTTATGATCACATCAATTGAGTTAGCTGTGCCCAGGGAGCTAGAGACAGATGGAGTTAAACCACGACCAGACTCCCACAACTAATCCCTAGCCTCGTTTGCCGGTCACCCACCAACCAACCCACCAACCCACCATCCTTAAAGTATTTCTAGTTGGAACTGGCAGATCAAGTTCGACGCGACCAAGTATGGAGTTGAAACACCGAAACCCCCTGGGATATTGACGTTCAAACAATGCCTTTAGAAGATCAAGTCTCTCTGGTACTCTCTCACTCTCTCGTTCTTGGCATTCCAAACCCGGCATGGGATATGAGGAGTTTGGCCAGCTCAGCAGCCTCAAAGTTAGTTAGTTCCATTTGAAAATCGAGGAATGATTCCGTCGTCCAATTGAAATAAGTAAGACATTTCGACCATGCTCGACTGACTGCACTATGTAGAAAGAAGAAGATAATAGAGAGACTCGGGAAGAGAAGGGGGCATTGCCAAGAGAATAGCTCAGTGGGGGACTGGAAGGCACCTCATTACTAGAGCACCGCAGCCAGACTTACTGTACGAGTACATAAGAGGCAAATTGACTTATTTCATTCTCAAATTAATAGTTGAGGTGTGCAAACCTAACACTCGAGTCTCATTGTTACTTATCTATGGTCATATGGGCGGGGATGGCTTAGGTATCACAAATCCAATCGACTTGCATCTTGCAACCGATTGTGACATTGTAAAATTGAAACTGTTAACGGCAGATTTCAATGGTACATTTTCTGAACCCTTCAAAAGTTAGGTCGGGCATAAGCGAGAGGCAGAAATCAAAAAGAGAAATCACCAATGATGCCAGCATAAAAGCAGAACTTGGGTAATTATCATTGATTTATTTGAGATGCCATGTCCGTAGGCAGGGGGCTTATGAGGAACCTTGATGGAGAAAAAACAACCACTCCGGTCGATCCGACGTTTGAATGCCACTAATAAAGAGCTCTCACTCCAATTGAAGCACTCTCGCCGACCCCTTTTCAAACTGAACCTGCCAGTGGGGTTCATTCAGCGAACAAATACGAATAATTCTCTGTGGATCAACAATTCCGGAAATAAGGACCGATCCTACCAGGAAATCCGTCACTACAGTATTGACAGGTCCATCATGTTGGCAGTGTTGGCTGTTTTCTGATGCACGTTTGAGTCCAATCCCATCTGTTCAGTGTAATTAGTGAAGCTGGTGATCTTATTCGCGATAATCCGTCACAGACGAATAATGACTCATTTTAATCCATGATGCAAATCCTGCTTGCTACAGTTTGCATACATTTTACCATGACTCATCTCTGGAGTGATCACTCGATCACTTGATCCCCTAGTACTCACGCGTATTGAAGTACCACAAGATACATATCTTATATGAATAAGCTAGGGCTTAGTAGTAGGCTTGGCTCGCTTTTCCCTCCAAATTCACAATTAGTTGCCTTGACTGCAAGCTATACGTACATATGCGTATTCCGTACAATAGATCCTGCATCGGAGGCAGGCGAGTTGTCCTGATCATCATTGGGGAGGATAATCCCCTTTTGTCTGGACATCAATGAGTGAGTAGGGGATGATGGACATAGTAAGTGTGACTCAATTCACGTGATCTGCCAAAAACTGACTGAATCATCTCCAGATGTTGGCGTCACAGAGCCCACCTAATCCAATTGGCAGTAACTACAAAGGAGATAAGCCTGGTATTCGCCATGAATGCCAGTCAGTAGGATCCTCAACTCACACTCCAAACACTCCATCCAGTCCAATCCAAGCTGGCAGGGCCCCCAAAGTCAACCCCGCCGGAGATTCAAATGGAAGTGGAATCAAGATATATGATCAAAGGAAATTTGCGTCACTTTCTCTGTATGACTTCATTAGTCGGCTCTCATCCACAGTCTGGTTTCATTACACGCTTTCAAAGAGCAAAAATCCTCCCCCGCAGAGCGGCAGCCCTCACTCACTCGCTCACACGCTCCACGCGCTGTCACTCGATCAGAGTTGGTTCCTTTGGTTCCTTCGGTTCCTTCAATCGGGTCTTCGAGGCTAAACAAAAAGTACAAAAGGTCTTGCAGCCAAACAGCAGGTAAGCCCACGTCCACACCATCTATCCACTGAGTTCAAGCTGAAATTAACAGCGTTGTCGATTCATTTGGAAAAAATCTTGCTGAGAGCTATCGCTGTGGTCATGAATAGGT
>NC_081444.1:10660895-10661317 GCF_007210705.1 Tigriopus californicus
TACGAATAATTCTCTGTGGATCAACAATTCCGGAAATAAGGACCGATCCTACCAGGAAATCCGTCACTACAGTATTGACAGGTCCATCATGTTGGCAGTGTTGGCTGTTTTCTGATGCACGTTTAAGTCCAATCCCATCTGTTCAGTGTAATTAGTGAAGCTGGTGATCTTATTCGCGATAATCCGTCACAGACGAATAATGACTCATTTTAATCCATGATGCAAATCCTGCTTGCTACAGTTTGCATACATTTTACCATGACTCATCTCTGGAGTGATCACTCGATCACTTGATCCCCTAGTACTCACGCGTATTGAAGTACCACAAGATACATATCTTATATGAATAAGCTAGGGCTTAGTAGTAGGCTTGGCTCGCTTTTCCCTCCAAATTCACAATTAGTTGCCTTGACTGCAAGCTA
>NC_081444.1:10661353-10661810 GCF_007210705.1 Tigriopus californicus
CCGATTGTGACATTGCAAAATTGAAACTGTTAACGGCAGATTTCAATGGTACATTTTCTGAACCCTTCAAAAGTTAGGTCGGGCATAAGCGAGAGGCAGAAATCAAAAAGAGAAATCACCAATGATGCCAGCATAAAAGCAGAACTTGGGTAATTATCATTGATTTATTTGAGATGCCATGTCCGTAGGCAGGGGGCTTATGAGGAACCTTGATGGAGAAAAAACAACCACTCCGGTCGATCCGACGTTTGAATGCCACTAATAAAGAGCTCTCACTCCAATTGAAGCACTCTCGCCGACCCCTTTTCAAACTGAACCTGCCAGTGGGGTTCATTCAGCGAACAAATACGAATAATTCTCTGTGGATCAACAATTCCGGAAATAAGGACCGATCCTACCAGGAAATCCGTCACTACAGTATTGACAGGTCCATCATGTTGGCAGTGTTGGCTGTTTT
>NC_081444.1:10664946-10667567 GCF_007210705.1 Tigriopus californicus
AAAAAATCTTGCTGAGAGCTATCGCTGTGGTCATGAATGGGTATCAGGCGTGATCTGTCTTCATTTGTCCATGGCTCAGAGCTCTTAATTGCTACCGATGAAAAGAACGAACACAAGTCAACCCCGTGAAATTTGCCGCTCAGCTCAGCGGGGATTTTTTCCTGAATTCGAAAACCCCTTCTCGTGAGAAGAGAGAGAATGAACTGATAAGTTGTTGACGAAAGCGCCACTGAACAACAACCGACCGACCCCCTTTGAATCGAAAGGGTTTCATCGCCAAGATGAGGGTTTCCAATCAACGAAAGTTTCACACCCTCCAGCATCTTTAATTTGGCTCCAGAAACCTCCGATCTGTCGACGGCCAGTGGACAATTAATGATTTGTTAAAAAACACGAAGATTTTATGATATCATCCATCAGTTGTCTGTGTAGGCAATTGTACTCACTGCCCACACTGCCCACTAGCTTACAGTTTCCACCCCACCCTAACCTAGCAAGATTCGTTCATGAGAGCTCAATAGATCCATATTCCAGTCACAATGTCGAGAGAGATAAATATCTATGTGGTAAGAAAAACGTTTGGTGCTCGCGAGCGAATATTTGGAAGCACTTTTTTTTAAATATGACAAATGGCTTTTGGTCTCGGAAATGCGATGGAAATATGAACAATGGTTTGGAAAGGAAATGATCATCAACTTTGGAGCCTCCTTTTTCCCCTAAAGACAAAGAGGAGTGATATTTCAAACCAGGAGTCCTTCCCATGGAGGGCTCGGGATTACGAATGAAGCAAAGAGCAATACGACCAGGAATAGGGAGAGACAGGCTTGAGAAGAAGAACCCAAGGTTTGGGATCATCACTCAAAGTGGATCCTCATGGGCATACATTATAATTCCTGGGTTCAAAGAAAACGTCCTCAAAGGCGTACATATTGGCGAAATAGTCCACGGTATAGTAGAATACAGAGCGAAATGGTTATAGTAATTTGGGCGAATTTTACTTCTTTCAGAGACTTTCATCATGTTCAAAACACGACTGTGGAAGACGTTTGCATATTCTAGATTGTCTGATAGTAATAATGGTTGTTGTAAAACAGTTGGCCATTTTCTCAGGGGGACGGAAAAGTCTCCAATGTTTATTGGTGTGTCTTCTGGAAATGGTTCGTTTGTGCCTGGACGGATTCGCTATGATTTGGTATGTGTTTATCACTTTAGGTGATAATTGTTCCGCGAGTGCTCACGGAAATATTTGACAGGAAATCGACGAAGCGAAGATCGAATTGAGACATAAAAGTTGTGATTATCCTCTGTCAATCTCCAAGCACATGGCTTAATGCCAGTGCTACACCTCATCAGCCCGGACAAATTGGCAGCCATTCTGCTTTCATTCCAGCCAACAATTGTCTCATATCAACAAATCACCATTTGTACACAATTATGGAAAGGCAGCAACTAGGAGATGGAAACCCCAACAAATCAACGAACCGGCAACATATTGCATGGTAGGACCCGTCGAGGATTGTCATCGATTGGCTNTTCTGGTCCAACTCCTCTTGCCCAGCAAGTGAGTGGGTGAGTGAGATCCGAGAGAGAACTCGGGTTGCCAGTAGTACGTAATAGCCTAGACTCGAGACGTCTTTGAGGGATAGATTAGCTTTACGAGACAGACAGAGAGAGAAGGGCGAAACTCGTTTCAGGGATCCTACGTACTTACGTACCCTGAACGTGGTCAGCAAGGAATGCATGTACACGTGTGTATGCACTTTGGCATTGGGCCCTTCTACACTGGACCTCCCAATTGGAAACTTAATTAGAATCACTTTGACCGAAAGCCGAGAATACAATCCCACAAGAACTGATTACTGATTAGGCATCGATCCTTGGATCTCGAGAAATATCTCTTTATCAGGCCAGCTTTTAGTGATGGCCATTGACTTTATTTCGTGTATCAGACTTATCTTTGAGACGAGAAGTACCTTTTGTTTCGACTTGATGCTAGATTGTCAAGCCAAGGGAGTAGGAATGGGTTCTTGATTGCTCTTTATGTTGAACGTGTTTTGTTTTCAACAAGTTCAAATTTGGTTGAAGCCGTTTACAAGATCACGATCTTGTCGCTTTCTTGATTCAGTCATTCCGCCTCACTCGACCATAGAGTACTACCACAGACGATGCTGACGGCATGCAACGTACCTCTAGATGATAGAGGCAGTATAGTGGACGCCCAGTGAGTGAGTGCATCCACTACTTTACAACCCACTAATCTCAACCATGAAGCAGAAAAAAGCATCACAATGTTTCACATGCACTCAAGAGAGTCCATTTTATCAAGAAGTTTAAATCACATCATGTAGAGGAGGCCACTGACACAGATCAGAGAGCCAAGAAGCGAGTTCAGTTGTTCCCCATTCAGTTCGGTTCCTCCTCTCTCGCTCCTCTTGTGGGGTCTTTAAGACTAACGGATTATAGCCCGTGGCTTTGAAATGGCTGTCGACAATCAAGCTCGCGTGATTAGGCTAGGCAGTCAAAAGATATCATGATAATTACTCCGAGATCATGACGGAGGAAAATCGTTTTTGCTCGCACCAACCATCCGGGATAGAGGTTCAACATTAAGAAACAACCAA
>NC_081444.1:10667603-10682471 GCF_007210705.1 Tigriopus californicus
ATCTTTTCTGCGAAACCTGCGAGCTCGCTTTTGAACCGCCACGGTCTCCCAGAACCTATGCAGCCAGCCCAGACAAATATGGAGCAATGAGCATGCTGAAATGCAAAGGGCATCATCATCCTCATTATTACGAGTCAAAAGAGGTTTCTTTCGAATTAAGCACTGCCTAAAATGGCGATCAACACCCGCTCAATTCATAAAACAAAAACCATTCAGAACTCTCGAGTAAATGGATCAAGATGACACAAGGTCTTGAAGTTAGTCTCAGATATTTTCCACCGATGACTTTCTCAACGGAACAGAAAACATTTGGACATAAAGAATCTATTTATTCACCAGTAAGTGCAAAATCCCCTTAGATAAGGAAGTGTGCACCAATATTCAAAAAAAGACCAGATACATCGGTTCTGATAACTTGAAAAAGCGGCCGCTTCAATCGAATCGATAGGCACCTAAAACCCCTGAAACAGTAAGTACTACTCTGCCCTTTAAGCATCGGTGGCTGATTGCTTATTAGTTGGTAATTCGAGATGAGAAGAGATCCAATTTAAAGCGGATGATATATATCTATTATACTACTGAAGAAAGACAACATTCCAAATAAAATGGCAAATAACATCAAGATCACTGAAGTCGTTTCAATAGTCTACATACTTATGGAGACAATGATGAGACGAAGGTTGGGCCCTGAGGGCTGGCACAAGGTTGTCGACCAAATGCTTCCTCAACAACACTGAGTAATGGAGCTCGGGCATTGCCGTTTGGGGGCGGGGAGACAAGATGAGATCTCTCGAGTTCGATGAAGATCTGGCAGTGTTTGATGCGAGTTTGATTTGAGTCCGAGCATGCTTGAGCAATTCTGTTCAAGTAATCATATTTTTTTCTTCCTACAACTGTTGTCCGGAGTGGCATGCTCAACTTTGTTTTCGTGGCTAGTGGGGATCTTGACTAGCGACGACGAAGAACCCCTCCAGTTTTATGTGGTAACGACAAACCGAGAAAGAGACCCAGCCAGCAAGTGAGCGAGACACAGGGCACGATTGTTGGATGAATGCAAGCATAAAAACTGTGATTAAAAGCTCATTTCTCTTTTTGATTCACTTGAACCATCGATCACCGGGGAAAATGATGTTGCCTNCCAAGAAGATTGGGAAGTGTTTTTTTCGCCTGTGGTTGTGGCTTCTTGCATGTTGGAGTCAACTTCAATGCTTTTTCTCAGCCCATAACCATCAGGAGGAAGGTTTCTTTTCAAGCATCATTACCCGGGCAAATACTCTTGTTAGGAAACACATTAAACTATTAAGTTCAACTTCACTACACGCTTGAGCTCCTACTCCTAACCTAATTATAGACATATAGCACAGATTCTTTGGAGTTTCAGGACATTATAACATTGGTTAACACCATCGAACCAACAAGAGTACTTTTGTTTTACGACGGTAATTCGTCATAAAACTGACGACTGTTGTCGAGACAAAAATTAGAACGATATCTCCAAGTCATAATTGAGTTGCACCTCTTGGGTAACTAGCTGGTCTTGCCCAAATGAGAATGAGAACGACAACGACAACGACAACGATGATCACCATCTTCGTATGTTGAGTAGAGTAAGATGGCAGTCGCTTTTTCGTGGTATCGTTTGCGGCCGCTTGACTTCCTAAATCGAGTAAATCTTGGGCAAAGCTTGGAAATTGTTGTTCATTGACATGGGTTCTCCTAATAATCTGAAAATTTAATTTCATTTAAATCAAAAGCAAAAGCTGATATTAATTATGGAAAAAAATGGTTGAAACTTTGAAACAGAGCCGACAGCGAAGATCTCGTTGAATTTGCCAAAGGGTGACGACGTGACCCCGTTTTTTTCCAAAGGTCAAATCATTATCTTTTCTGCGAAACCTGCGAGATCGCTTTTGAACCGCCACGGTCTCCCAGAACCTATGCAGCCAGCCCAGACAAATATGGAGCAATGAGCATGCTGAAATGCAAAGGGCATCATCATCCTCATTATTACGAGTCAAAAGAGGTTTCTTTCGAATTAAGCACTGCCTAAAATGGCGATCAACACCCGCTCAATTCATAAAACAAAAACCATTCAGAACTCTCGAGTAAATGGATCAAGATGACACAAGGTCTTGAAGTTAGTCTCAGATATTTTCCACCGATGACTTTCTCAACGGAACAGAAAACATTTGGACATAAAGAATCTATTTATTCACCAGTAAGTGCAAAATCCCCTTAGATAAGGAAGTGTGCACCAATATTCAAAAAAAGACCAGATACATCGGTTCTGATAACTTGAAAAAGCGGCCGCTTCAATCGAATCGATAGGCACCTAAAACCCCTGAAACAGTAAGTACTACTCTGCCCTTTGAGCATCGGTGGCTGATTGCTTATTAGTTGGTAATTCGAGATGAGAAGAGATCCAATTTAAAGCGGATGATATATATCTATTATACTACTGAAGAAAGACAACATTCCAAATAAAATGGCAAATAACATCAAGATCACTGAAGTCGTTTCAATAGTCTACATACTTATGGAGACAATGATGAGACGAAGGTTGGGCCCTGAGGGCTGGCACAAGGTTGTCGACCAAATGCTTCCTCAACAACACTGAGTAATGGAGCTCGGGCATTGCCGTTTGGGGGCGGGGAGACAAGATGAGATCTCTCGAGTTCGATGAAGATCTGGCAGTGTTTGATGCGAGTTTGATTTGAGTCCGAGCATGCTTGAGCAATTCTGTTCAAGTAATCATATTTTTTTCTTCCTACAACTGTTGTCCGGAGTGGCATGCTCAACTTTGTTTTCGTGGCTAGTGGGGATCTTGACTAGCGACGACGAAGAACCCCTCCAGTTTTATGTGGTAACGACAAACCGAGAAAGAGACCCAGCCAGCAAGTGAGCGAGACACAGGGCACGATTGTTGGATGAATGCAAGCATAAAAACTGTGATTAAAAGCTCATTTCTCTTTTTGATTCACTTGAACCATCGATCACCGGGGAAAATGATGTTGCCTCAATCCTGTTGTTCCTGTTGGTTTGCCGAAGTGCTCAACGAACGGAAGAAGGAAATTACTAATTCGTATCCACACACGTCCTACGTATCAGCAACAGAGACTTGCGCAATGATGGCTCGCTTCTTCCATCGTAGGCCACTGAATACGACAATGTTGAAGTGAACCTTGTGGATAAAAATGCTCGTCTAATCATGGAACCATCCGAGATCAGCCAACACTACAAAGCTTTATGTTTGTTGTCAGCAGCTCTTTTCCAGAGTGTAAACATCAAACAAAATTTCGTGAACGACATGGTTGGTCAGAGCGGATCTTGTGTATGTTCAAGTCAACAAGACCATTCCCAATGAGCCCGTGATGAATGACGGATTAAGTTACTGGCAACTTCACATTAATGGTCTTCCCTGCTTCCCGTTGTGTGTGATGGCCAAGCTAATTTATGACAAAGACCGAAAACGATAAGGGAAATAAAAGTCCACAATCAGCCCTAATGGTCAAGTAATTCAGGTGAATTATTGCTTATGGCTAACCATGGAAGATGATGCACCCAAAGATGCCGCGATTGGACAAGATAATTCTGGTCCAACTCCTCTTGCCCAGCAAGTGAGTGGGTGAGTGAGATCCGAGAGAGAACTCGGGTTGCCAGTAGTACGTAATAGCCTAGACTCGAGACGTCTTTGAGGGATAGATTAGCTTTACGAGACAGACAGAGAGAGAAGGGCGAAACTCGTTTCAGGGATCCTACGTACTTACGTACCCTGAACGTGGTCAGCAAGGAATGCATGTACACGTGTGTATGCACTTTGGCATTGGGCCCTTCTACACTGGACCTCCCAATTGGAAACTTAATTAGAATCACTTTGACCGAAAGCCGAGAATACAATCCCACAAGAACTGATTACTGATTAGGCATCGATCCTTGGATCTCGAGAAATATCTCTTTATCAGGCCAGCTTTTAGTGATGGCCATTGACTTTATTTCGTGTATCAGACTTATCTTTGAGACGAGAAGTACCTTTTGTTTCGACTTGATGCTAGATTGTCAAGCCAAGGGAGTAGGAATGGGTTCTTGATTGCTCTTTATGTTGAACGTGTTTTGTTTTCAACAAGTTCGAATTTGGTTGAAGCCGTTTACAAGATCACGATCTTGTCGCTTTCTTGATTCAGTCATTCCGCCTCACTCGACCATAGAGTACTACCACAGACGATGCTGACGGCATGCACCGTACCTCTAGATGATAGAGGCAGTATTGTGGACGCCCAGTGAGTGAGTGCATCCACTACTTTACAACCCACTAATCTCAACCATGAAGCAGAAAAAAGCATCACAATGTTTCACATGCACTCAAGAGAGTCCATTTTATCAAGAAGTTTAAATCACATCATGTAGAGGAGGCCACTGACACAGATCAGAGAGCCAAGAAGCGAGTTCAGTTGTTCCCCATTCAGTTCGGTTCCTCCTCTCTCGCTCCTCTTGTGGGGTCTTTAAGACTAACGGATTATAGCCCGTGGCTTTGAAATGGCTGTCGACAATCAAGCTCGCGTGATTAGGCTAGGCAGTCAAAAGATATCATGATAATTACTCCGAGATCATGACGGAGGAAAATCGTTTTTGCTCGCACCAACCATCCGGGATAGAGGTTCAACATTAAGAAACAACCAATCCGACCAAACGTTGACCACTAGCGTCATCACCGTCATCATCAAATACGCTGAAGAAGACGCCATATACGTACGCGAGCCGTTGAAACTGCTTATGAACAATGTAGTATATAGAGACAAAACGTCAAAAAGTGATTTATCCCCTTCCTTGGAGCGACGAGTGTTTTTTGCCTAATGGTATTGTGCCATAATCCGATTGGAGCGGGCTACGAAAGGATTAAGCCATCCAAGTTTGGGTGCAAGTTTTAATCACTTTAATTAGGGATTTCTTCCTGAATAGCTAATGACATTCGAGGCACCCTCCTTTGCATCCTCGCCCTTTCTTTTCTTTCGTCTCACGTTGGTTCTCTTTTCACATCTGGATTAACAAATCGTTCTTTCCTTGGTTCCATTTTTCCACTTTGACACACCAATTCGCAGTCCTTACTCCTCTCATAATTTTAGTGTGGCCAGTGTTCTCACGAAAGGAATAGAGTTTTTGTTCAACTGGCATGTGATAACCTAACATCAGAACTATCTAACATTTCAAACTACGTATATGTTTCCAAATGTAAGTCACGAAGGCCAACCTCTTGGCATGAGAAAGGCTCCTTCAGTTTCATATCCAGGCAACAAGTTGGGTCACGGTGTTTTTCCACCTCCTTGTTCCGAGGGAAAAATGGTGCTCCTTTAAACCTTACCGTCAATGAAATTCTCGGGCGAGTCCTATTCCGTTGAAAACTTCATTTAAATTCAGATTAAAATCTTTTTCCACAGATATTTCAGCTCGAGGGTAAAAGGGAAGCTTACTGCTTCTGAAAGGGGATTTGATATTCTCAAAGACTTGAGTGTTCTAAACGCAAAGCCTTGGAGTGCAAGTTCTCGTCGGAGGTCTCCCTCCAAAGGATGCTAAGATGACTTAATGAATCGGATTTTAGCCAGGGGAAGGAGGAAGGAGATTGCAATGCAAACCCAGTGCTAATTCTTCTCTTTCAAGAATTGTCAGAAGTTTGCGAAACACATATAAAAAGAAAATTGCCACTAGTCTTCATGGAGGGATGGCAAGCGCTTTCACAGCTCACTTGAATAAGCTATTGTTGTTCCATTGAGACGATATGTGGGTGGAGCTTGAAAAAAGCAGAGTTTTTATGAAAAATGCCTACTCTCGAATGTTGAAACCTTGTATGGGGGAAAGAACCGCAGTGTTTTTGTGGGTCATTCTTCGCGGTTCATATGAACGTGAGTTATGGACTATTAAAGACTGTTTTATGCGTTTTCGACCCGGGAGCGCCTCATCTTGGGATTGGAATTCAAAACGGCTCGAGGATTTGACTTTCATTGCCCTGGGAAAACAATACCAAATACCTTATTGGAACAGTCTTGAGTCTAAAATATATGTTAGAAGGTTCAGGATTTGGAGGCCGAGTGTTTGTATGATTGCCCTTGGACGAGTCAATACAATACAAGAGATTGCAGAAACAGATAGATGGATATCTCTTGATAACGAGGCAAACGCATTTGCTTGCCCACCTGAATCAACCGCCGCCTAAAACCAATGCAAAGTTACTACAGGGTGGCCAGAAAAAAGCGCCTGTTTCACAATCACAATTGAAAAACGTACTGATCAAACATTCATATTCATTTTCACACTTTGATGTTTTAACTTTGGTCATCTATTAAGGACCTCTGCAAACAAAGAGAACACGGCGCATTCCGTGAGGCTACTTCATTGGAAATGAAGAGCAGTCATTGAGAGTGAGCGCAATGTAGCCTGCTTTCCTCCCGTGTCTATTATGGTAGGGTTTGTGGTATTTTGGAGGCTGTGATGGTTGCAAATGAAGACCATATCGAAAGGCTCCCAGCTTTTTGTTTGAATGTGTTTCAATTACTTCACACTTCACCTAGATGTTAAATCGATTTTTGTCCGTCATTTCCGGCCACCCTGTACACTCGTCGAATTCGTTCTTGAGCCGATCTCATTCACAGAACACAAAAGAGAGAGGGAGAAAGAGAGACACCTTTCGTCTTGCACTGAGAGTATCATCCCTGACCATTTCATAAGTGCTGGTTCGTTCAATTGAGTGCCTAAGTAATCTACTCAGCCTCTTCTTCCCTGTTGATACTTTGATACTCCTATTAGACGGGGCGCATTTTCATTAAGTGCCAAAGAGTATCCATCTCCAACGGTTGAAAGCAAAACGTGATTTTCTGATAAGAGTGATTGAGATATGCATGAGATTCTCTCTCTCTCTTTCTCGCTCTTTCTGCTCCACTCATTCTTCAATCCAATAAAAGCAATTTCCATTGCATTCAAAGAAGAGCCATGGCACCTCGAATAGTAGCACCATGTCAACAAAAACAGGAGAAAGACTCGGGACGGTTTGCCCCTTTGTGCATTAGTCAAATGAGACAAATCCACAAGAAGAGTTGGTTGTTCCTTGAAACAATTGAACTGGAAGTACAAAATCCTTACCAGGCAACCACTATATTTGCGAACCATTGAAAACTCATTGGCCATTTGCGAATCTCACGCTTATGATACATGGGTCCTTGGGCGGCGGAGGTAGTAATGTAAGATTAATGAGTCTTTTTCGACACTTAGATTGATCGTCTTAGGTCTTGTCGAGTCGTGCAATGAACCAGGATCTGGATATGAAAGCCTGGTGAGCCTGAATCTCCGTTTACTACAAGACATCAGGAGTCAAATCGATGAAGCTGTTGAGTGGAATTGGAGAGGGTTAGTCTTTAAATTCAGGCTTGGGCCTAAGCGGAGTTGACAAATATCAGACACGACAAGTGAACACCTCAACCGTCATCATCGCCAACCAACAATTGCCATCGGGCGACCAAGGTAATGGCTAATAGTTTCCAAGTGGAAACTCGAGGTTTGAAGTCTTGAAGTTTGGTTTCGCGGTTTCTTGGTTTTGCGGATCGGGAAACACCACACAACCATAGCCGAGCTCAAAATAATAATGGAAGTGAAAATAATCAAGAACATACAGCTACAGATTCTGAGGGAAAAATGATACTCGATAAGGGAGATGTATGCTGGTTAGGAAATACGGGGTTTGAGTTGAGATGATAGGAGCATGAAGTGAGCAAGATCCCGAGATTCCTCCTTCTCGTTCCCGTTTCTTGATAAATTGTCCACAAGCTTCGTGGTCTGCCAAATTCACAGCTACTTGGGCTTTGTGTGTGGTCAGTGCTAGCCAGCGTCAACGGGTATTGGTATTGAAATTGCCCAAGCATCTATTTGATCTTTGGGGCGCTTTTGGCATTCAACCTGTCCAAGTGATGTATGAGCCTACGTTTATCTCGCTCCATTTCCAGAGGTCAAGCAGTCACCCAAGATACGACGAAGCAGTATCATCCCCTCTAACAGCAGCATAAAATCCCGAAACACATCTGAAGACAATGCATGTTGGGTAAAGCGAACACATCGAGCCAGGCACTAAGCATGCTACCAAGTCGAGGACGGAGTGGGAGAACTGTTTATTGGTGATGGTTGGATAGTGGCCAGAGGTTGTTCACGGCAACACTTGGTGGAGTAGGATTGGTCACCGCGATAGAGTTGTTTCCAACTCCTTGGATTTTTATGGAGATGGGACGCACAAACGCCCTCGTGATTTATGTCACACCCAACCCAATATTATTTCTCTATTCGTATCATTTTTCCCTTTCCAGCCAACGATTGATCGAATGAACGGAGAGTGCAGTTCAAAGTTTTCTAATGAGACAGTCATGAAGGGTCACAACCGCTGTTGAATAAAATATTAATCAGGACCCTCGTTAAGAGTTTGGAGACTGATAGTGATAAATGCACTGGCAAGCCAGCCAATGGACGGCAGCTTTATCCTTTGAAATGTAAAGTGATCATTACTCTTCAGATTTGGAGGCCATCAGTCAGCCTGACCCCTCAACAGCTTTGGACAGTGTTGCGGTTTTGGAAATTGTCGAAGTGTGAATTCCCCAACCATCCATATATTATGAATTCTTTCACTGGCAATGTAGGTAGGCATTCCAGTTTCAACTGACCTGGAGGTGAATTGTTGTCCAAATTCTGATTCTGAACACTACCATGCTCATAGAATTTGCTAGTTTGAGGAGGCAGAAGAGCAACCCTGAGTTCGTAGGTCAATTTCGGTTCCTTGACAAGCGATGCATTGAGAGGTCTATACATAGAAGGACATGTTGAAAAATGATGCTAGACCACTTGACGAGAACCAACGAACTCAATTCCATGTGGAGCGAACGCTTCTAATCACTACGTTCGTAGATTACGGCTGTAAGTCAAGGCCGTTCACTGAAAATGTGTTGACTGGAAATCGAATATCGCGTGAATTGTTACCCAAATTAGATGGGAATTTGAAATCCCGAAGACGTATGTATAATTGGGTAATGTGTGTTGATTGTATATCCAAGTAAAAAAGAGGGCCATGCTTTGAAGTCCAAGCACTTGCATGCCAGCACGGGTCCCAGAGGATTTGAATCCAAAATTGAAATCGGTAAAAAATTGATCTCATCGCCATGAAGCGAGGCGGGGTACTACGGTGCCAGAGGTAAGTAGTATAAGGCAATGCACTCGGCAATGCATAGCTTGCCTTTCTTGTGGGTTTGGCCAAGACCGCCAGAGAATAAACCTAGCAGATCATCCAAAAGAGGATCGGGATCATGATGATGATTCCCCAATTTTCCTTTTAGACGCAGGTCATTTATTTGATCAGTGTAATGAATTGTAAAAGAGAGGGGGAGAAAGAGAGAGAGAGAGAGAGAGGGATGGATGGATGGATGGATGGTTGGTTGGTTGGTTGCCTGTTTGGCTTGTCGTTCCGTCGACTCTCGACTCTCGACTCTCGAAAGGTTCTCGGGAATGCTCGATCTGCCATTCTTTTCAAGATTAACTGTATTTCCATGGTCCAAGGACTCCATTGTAGCAAGAAGTTCTTGAACAAACAATCAAAGAGGGGAGTTGCCTCCTTTAACCCAAGACAAGACCTCTAAGAGATTTCTGAAATTTCTTTCCTCAGGAGCTTGATCTGTTTTCTCTTGATTTGATCAACGTGCTTGTGATCATCTTGTAATGAGCCTCTATGAATCCTAATTCTCTTGAAGGGCTTTCATAGGACCTCTTCCACTTTTCAATGGAACTTTACAAGAGGGACCTGAGCGATGAAAGAAGCCGTCATTCATTGCTGGCCCGCTCCACGGCTGCTTCACTCTCGTTGTCCCCTCTGTTTGAAGAAGACGCAAAGTTTGAAGAGCCAGTTGACATTCTCTAATGTTGTCTTTTCAAAATTGAAACTTCTCCCCTCTCGTACTTTCTGGAACGTTCCATTCCAAGAAGAGAACCGACGTCGTTGCTAGCAAGTTGGTTTGGAACTCGACGAAATTTCCCCCTGGTTCATATGTCGTCTCCTTGAAATGAGAGACTTCGCTTCTCTATCACAAGAGTCAACAAAAGGAGATATGAAATGAGAGTGGAACACGCCATAAGTACGGCCTCGAAAGAATGTCATTTCTAACTTAAACAACGTTAGCCCCAAAGCCTCTTGAACCTCAAAACTTGTCAATAGGTCTCTTTGCCACGAACTTACTGATCTGGACAGGATACGTCATGAACACTAGACCTTCGACTTTATTTGGAATATGAATGGCTAGGTTCAAAATGTGCTGTTTTTTTTGTTTTCTAATTGACCGGACTGAAATCCGAAGACTGAACCCTCGGGGTGCCTTCATTTAATGCGAGGATTTCAGATTGCACTTTCCCCGAGTCCCACCCAAGACGGATGCATTGGGATTGTGTCAAATTGCATGTTGTGTCTCCAACAAAAATTAAGATGGATATAAATCTTGGGAGTCTAAGGGGTTGGCTGCTGCTTCTGCAGCCATTTTGTCTCCTCTCTCACGGTTCAGAAGGCGCATGTACGGCCATAGCATTAGTAAGTACGGCCCAGTCTGCTGAACATACAGTATACATACAAACCAATAAAGCAATGAATGTCACTTAATGTCAAGACTGAAATCATTAAGCAGAGTTATATCCCTGGACCCTCTGTGGAGTGGTAGGATGCCACACCTGGAAATCATTCCAATGCTGTGAGAAAGACACTTCTTGCCAAGACACAATAACCATTCGCACTCCTATTATTGTAATAAAACATTCCGGTGGCAATCCCGACGTCCCTCGTCTTTGATCAGAGTTAGCGAAACTTGAGATTGATTCAAGGCTCTCTAAAAAAGCCAAAATCCCACAACAATCAAACCAGCAAGGCATGCCTGGCAAAGAGCGCTCTAAAATCGCCAGAAATGAGTACAAATGAAGCGGAACTCCTGGGAGAATTGCGACAATTCCCTTTGGTCTCGTATTGTATTTGGAACATTTTTACCGTGCACCAAAGGCCATAGGAGCAATTCTCGTACATTTTGCCCCATGACTATTTTAACTTGCACTGTAGAGAGAGGAGCAGGGGAACACCGGCACTCCTAACGCCGACTTTTTTACGATCTGTATGACTTTGAATTTCGAAATTCCGCCTGGAGAACCATTACACAATCGTAAAAACGGAATTTTATGAATGTTTGGGAAATTTTAAACAAGCTTTGTTTCAAGGCTGGGATCAGACGAAACAGAACGAGTGCTTTGTCGATGATCATGTACAATGAATTGAAGTCCATTTTTGGATCTGTCCTATATATTTATGGGGGCGCGCAATCGTGTCTTGAAGAGGAGATGGATAACTGGACTGGACTCCGTCTTGGCCATTTGAATTTGAAAGAGTTGACACAACAAATGCTATTTCTCCGCCTTGTGTCCTTTTCTAAAGTTCGAGGGTTCGTGGTGGGTTGGGGGGTCTCTTTTTGAAATGGATGGGGCGAGTTTTCATTCTTATTCAAATAGATGCAAAGCTGAAAAATGTCGTCTTGTTTGAGACATTTTAAGTGCGTCGGCTTTTAACAATATTGACCTGTGGACTTTGTTGCTTCCATTTGCGCTCGCTCGCATATCATCCAATTGAGAAACAAAACTTGAAGAAAAGATGCGAGCAAGTAAGTCGATTCACAGGTCATTGATTCATTTTAAATAGCACCTTAGCAAGATTACCGTTTCTATTTTTGACAGTGTCAGCAACTCGCACCAAATGGTTTGAAATGGGTTGAACGAGAAAAATAGCAGAAAGGGTGGCAGAGACTGGCTAGTCCAAGAAAAGTGTCACATTCAATGTTGATCTATTATGCACTCCTTTTAACAATATGGCCCATAAAGGAAAGGGTTATCTCCATGTGCGCATGCACTCCACTGAAATGCTCCCATTGAGCAAAGCATACAGCGACATTCAGTATTGAGATGATCTGTCTGATGCCGGTCAAAAGTTGGTACGTACGTCTGGATGTTCGTTCGTTTCATCCAGCGGTGCTCAAACGGGACTCATTTCTTCGTTGCTCAGGTGTCGACTTTTGTCTTGAGTTTCACATGTCTTGTCACAATAACTTAGGCTGAAAATTGGTTTTCCTCTCGCTGAGACTGCGAAGAGGGAGGGACTCACCATTGTCGCCATAAAGTAGATGAGAAGAAAGGGAACAAGCAGAGAAAACTGTTGTCCAGAAAGTGCATTTGTTTCTACCATACACCACGACCCACGAATGGGACGGCACACTTGTTTTTGATACACAAGAGAATCATGGACTCTTTTGGAGACGCACGTATGTACGATCTTTCTTCTCGTATCTCGTAGTCAGTCTAGTAATCAGTTAGTCGTCTACAGTCCCTACCTGAAGTACGAGAACAAGATTAAGGGAAACACAAATACGAGCGAATGTGTCGGTTTGAAAACCTGGACCTGAAAAGCTGTTGCGAGTCCAAGGGCTGTGGGGAAGGATCTGGCTAATCATTACTTTACAAGTTATTGTTATTAGCCAAGCCGAAGTGGTCAAATTAAGTTTACAACTTACTCCAGAGCCCAAAAGTGTCCAGACGATATTTGAGCTAAGCCGGTATTACAGTCAGGGGAAAAGGGTTGCCAGATTTCACGGTCCTGGAACAGCATCTACGGCGCGTATGTTTTTGGTTAAATTGACGAGTTGGTGTAGGGGTTGACCACGGTTACTGCCACCAGTTTCGTTGTCCTGGTTTCTCCTGTCAACTCCATTCAGGCATCGCCTTCAAAGAAGATGCTGGTATACGTATCGTTGATCTCCGATGCCCCACTCGATTGGCAGCCCTGCTCGTGGATGTTCCAGACGAGAGCCCATCAGACATGGGCGGGAAAATGAAATCCGTTTCCCTGCCCTCCGTCCAGCTGTAGCACACTCCCAAGTTATCGTAACGCAGAGGTTGTAAGTAAGAATTTACATGATTTTTCCTGCCTCGAAATTGGACTCTGGCTCTAAGTTATGAGCAGCAAAGTGAGTGGTGAGTGTGTGTGTGTGTGTGTTGTTGTTCTTGTACTAAGCTAGGTATGTGCTTTGGTACTTTGGCTCCACACTTGAACGGAACAGAAGCAGAGAAGTCAGAGAGACAGACGACAGAGTCGAACTTTGGTGGTTGTTTCTGACACAATTGGACAATTGTCAATTGTAGTGAAGCTCACGGATTTTGAAGAGCGTGAATTTGGCGAATTTTGCAAATTTGTCCAATAAACTGTCACATGATTTTGACATGCTGGTTGATTGGTTGACTGGTTGGTGTGGGGCTGGGTGGCTGGCTGACTCTTCTTGGACAAGTAATTCTCGAATTGCATGGGATCTCTTGGACCCCCCAACCAAACATAACCATGCCACCGACAACTTGTCTTGTTATCTGCATGATCGTGGTGCTCTATCTAGCGAATCGGTTTTTTTGTCAACCCGTATTTGAAGTCAAGTTGGCAAGCACGAAATCATTGCCAATTGTAATATTGTGGCATTGGTGCGCATGATTTGTCGTGGCTAATTCAATAAATGCACGTTGTTTAGAATTAGCATTTAAACCCCATGAAAAATACATACATACATACATTTGGGGCGGAATGGATTTCAGTCCCAATGTCATGTGATTCAATCGAATTCTCTCTCATTCAATGGAATCTCCACTACAACAAAAAAGCACCACTGCGCCAAACTTGTCTCCTCCTCAGACAGATCGCTTACCTCATGGAGAGATTTCGTTTTTAGGCGATAATGAAAGTCTAGACAAAAGTTTCCAAATATTTAGTTTGAAGAATTTTATTGGGGTCTAATGCTCCGAAAGATGTAGTAAAGCGTCCGAACTGCACCTAATATGTGAGATTTTGGTGCCAAGTCACATCTCACACCCGCACTTTATCACGTACAAAAACCCCCAGATACCTTCCACATAGGCTATCCGTCGAACCAAGAATAGCACAGCTCAGATACATATGTTATCCAATGACGATTATTGGTGACCAGTTTTGCGAACAATTGCACAAGTTCAACGCAAACGTTTGCTCCAGTTTATTTTCAAGGCTGAAGTGTTGGTAAAACTTGACGGAATCACCGAGAATACAAAAATGACAAATTTAGGTTGTCTAAAACAACAAAGCAAATTGGCAATAAAAAGTTGTGCGGCCATGAATTTTTAGTATTCAGCAGTAGTGCCTCTCAGAGGGTACGAAGTTAGTCGGAATGAGGGTTGAAAAGCCCCAAAACACCCAGTAAAAAGAGATACTGCACATATATAGATAACTCAATCGGGAAACCTGACGTTGCCAATTATTTCCAAACTTACTACTCCTTACAGTCACGCAAAATTCAAAACAAAGCCTTAGATCAACATTTCGAGCAAACATTTGACAATTCGATAGGAGGGAGCGCAATGGCGATTGAAATAATGACCTTTACCATACATTAGTGTCTGAAGAAAGCAGAGATTGATTTGCTTTTGGCTCTTAGTTTGAGCAAATCCCGTGCGGCTCCTGTAATCTCTTAACGGAATCATGATTATTAAAGTCCTTTTTGCCATTGCTGGATGGCCAGTTGGATGGTCCTGTCAGCATTTTTGCTTCATTAAGACCTCATAAAAGTGTGCAATTCGAGTCAGTGAGGATTTTCTCTCATTTTTAGCTTAAACCACCACCACCACCACCACCAACCACACAACACACAACAACAACAACAACAACAACAACAACCGGCAACTAACACCAACCTCGACAATAGTCTGTCGGTGTCAAAGTGGCAGGAGACACTGGAGGCATGAATCTCGGCTTTTATGACG
>NC_081444.1:10682522-10802973 GCF_007210705.1 Tigriopus californicus
GGGTTGAACGAGAAAAATAGCAGAAAAGGGTGGCAGAGACTGGCTAGTCCAAGAAAAGTGTCACATTCAATGTTGATCTATTATGCACTCCTTTTAACAATATGGCCCATAAAGGAAAGGGTTATCTCATGTGCGCATGCACTCCACTGAAATGCTCCCATTGAGCAAAGCATACAGCGACATTCAGTATTGAGATGATCTGTCTGATGCCGGTCACAAGTTGGTACGTACGTCTGGATGTTCGTTCGTTTCATCCAGCGGTGCTCAAACGGGACTCATTTTCTCGTTGCTCAGGTGTCGACTTTTGTCTTGAGTTTCACATGTCTTGTCACAATAACTTAGGCTGAAAATTGGTTTCCTCTCGCTGAGACTGCGAAGAGGGAGGGACTCACCATTGTCGCCATAAAGTAGATGAGAAGAAAGGGAACAAAGCAGAGAAAAGCTGTTGTCCAGAAAGTGCATTTGTTTCTACCATACACCACGACCCACGAATGGGACGGCACACTTGTTTTTGATACACAAGAGAATCATGGACTCTTTTGGAGACGCACGTATGTACGATCTTTTTTCTCGTATCTCGTAGTCAGTCTAGTAATCAGTTAGTCGTCTACAGTCCCTACCTGAAGTACGAGAACAAGATTAAGGGAAACACAAATACGAGCGAATGTGTCGGTTTGAAAACCTGGACCTGAAAAGCTGTTGCGAGTCCAAGGGCTGTGGGGAAGGATCTGGCTAATCATTACTTTACAAGTTATTGTTATTAGCCAAGCCGAAGTGGTCAAATTAAGTTTACAACTTACTCCAGAGCCCAAAAGTGTTCCAGACGATATTTGAGCTAAAGCCGGTATTACAGTCAGGGGAAAAGGGTGCCAAGATTTCACGGTCCTGGAACAGCATCTACGGCGCGTATGTTTTTTTAAATTGACGAGTTGGTGGTAGGGGTTGACCACGGTTACTGCCACCAGTTTCGTTGTCCTGGTTTCTCCTGTCAACTCCATTCAGCATCGCCTTCAAAGAAGATGCTGGTATACGTATCGTTGATCTCCGATGCCCCACTCGATTTGGCAGCCCTGCTCGTGGATGTTCCAGACGAGAGCCATCAGACATGGGCGGGAAAATGAAATCCCGTTTCCCTGCCCTCCGTCCAGCTGTAGCACACCTCCAAGTTATCGTAACGCAGAGGTTGTAAGTAAGAATTTACATGATTTTCCCTGCCTCGAAATTGGACTCTGGCTCTAAGTTATGAGCAGCAAAGTGAGTGAGTGAGTGTGTGTGTGTGTTGTTGTTCTTGTACTAAGCTAGGTATGTGCTTTTGGTACTTTGGCTCCACACTTGAACGGAACAGAAGCAGAGAAGTCAGAGAGACAGACGACAGAGTCGAACTTTGGTGGTGTTTTCTGACACAATTGGACAATTGTCAATTGTAGTGAAGCTCACGGATTTTGAAGAGCGTGAATTTGGCGAATTTGCAAATTTGTCCAATAAAACTGTCACATGATTTGACATGCTGGTTGATTGGTTGACTGGTTGGTGGTTGGGTGGCTGGGTGGCTGGCTGACTCTTCTTGGACAAGTAATTCTCGAATTGCATGGGATCTCTTGGACCCAACCCAACCAAACACTAACCATGCCACCGACAACTTGTCTTGTTATCTGCATGATCGTGGTGCTCTATCTAGCGAATCGGTTTTTTGTCAACCCGTATTTGAAGTCAAGTTGGCAAGCACGAAATCATTGCCAATTGTAATATTGTGGCATTGGTGCGCATGATTGTCGTGGCTAATTCAATAAATGCACGTTGTTTAGAATTAGCATTTAAAACCCCATGACAAACATATATACATACATACATACATTTGGGGCGGAATGGATTTCAGTCCCAATGTCATGTGATTCAATCGAATTCTCTCTCATTCAATGGAATCTCCACTACAACAAAAAGCACCACTGCGCCAACTTGTCTCCTCCTCAGACAGATCGCTTACCTCAGTGGAGAGATTTCGTTTTTAGGGCGATAATGAAAGTCTAGACAAAAGTTTCCAAATATTTAGTTTGAAGAATTTTATTGGGGTCTAATGCTCCGAAAGATGTAGTAAACGTCCGAACTGCACCTAATATGTGAGATTCTGGTGCCAAGTCACATCTCACACCCGCACTTTATCACGTACAAAAAACCCAGATACCTTCCACATAGGCTATCCGTCGAACCAAGAATAGCACAGCTCAGACACATATGTTATCCAATGACGATTATTGGTGACCAGTTTTGCGAACAATTGCACAAGTTCAACGCAACGTTTGCTCCAGTTATTTTCAAGGCTGAAGTGTTGGTAAAACTTGACGGAATCACCGAGAATACAAAAAATGACAAATTTAGGTTGTCTAAAACAACAAAGCAAATTGGCAATAAAAAGTTGTGCGGCCATGAATTTTTAGTATTCAGCAGTAGCGCTCTCAGAGGGGTACGAAGTTAGTCGGAAATGAGGGTTGAAAAGCCCCAAAACACCCAGTAAAATGAGAGATACGTACTGCACATGTATAGATAACTCAATCGGGAAACCTGACGTTGCCAATTATTTCCAAACTTACTACTCCTTACAGTCACGCAAAATTCAAAACAAAGCCTTAGATCAACATTTCGAGCAAACATTTGACAATTCGATAGGAGGGAGCGCAATGGCGATTGAAATAATGACCTTTACCATACATTAGTGTCTGAAGAAAGCAGAGATTGATTTGCTTTTGGCTCTTAGTTTGAGCAAATCCCGTGCGGCTCCTGTAATCTCTTAACGGAATCATGATTATTAAAGTCCTTTTTGCCATTGCTGGATGGCCAGTTGGATGGTCCTGTCAGCATTTTTGCTTCATTAAGACCTCATAAAAGTGTGCAATTCGAGTCAGTGAGGATTTTCTCTCATTTTTAGCTTAACCACCACCACCACCACCACCACCACCACCACCACCACCACCACCACCAACCAACAACAACAACAACAACAACAACAACAACCCGGCAACTAACACCAACCTCGACAATAGTCTGTCGGTGTCAAAGTGCAGGAGACACTGGAGGCATGAATCTCGGCTTTTTATGACGGAAGTCTTGTAATTAAAAGTCTAGGAATGAGCTAATTTTATAATTTCCCCTTGCCGCCCGGTCTTGCCTTGGCCCTCTTGGCTGGAAACGCAAGCAGTTTCGCCTGGGACTTGATTTGGTCTGTCGCCCCGATGGAAAAAAGGGGGAAATAAAAACTTTATGGCGTCATTTCGTCCGTGGATCTCCCATGATTGGTCCGGGAAGTTGGCAGTTAGTGTCTTCACAATCCTTTGTAGCATTCATATGTGTAGTATTTACACAATAAACTCACTGATTCGTGAGGAGAGGCAGTTCCTCAATGTTGAGCATCCACAAAGGGTGTTTTTCACTTCTCGCTTTGAATCCATTCACGCTTTCGACAACAGACAACGAGTCAGAAAAGCCAGCCACCAGCCAGCCAGCGAGAGAGGATGGCCATTGCCCGCCACCCTACACAGACTTTTGAAAGGAACACTAGAGACGACCCCCGTTTTCTACTTTTTCTACTCCCTGCCGTCAAACTGGCCTTAATTCTGGTCATAACTGTCAATAAATGTCAACCACAGGCGGAATTTGTCGCCCCAAAAGGCATCCTCAGACCAGCTTGCCAGTCAGTCTACCTAAGAACCAACCAATATGCGCAACCGAAGCCTCACACTGACAGAAATCAAACTGACCACTCCCGAACCAGAGTCATAAAATACAGATTGCGTTTCGTCGCCTCCCCGAGTGGTTGGACCAACTTAGGCCACATTATCATTCTAATCATCATTGCGGTCTCAGGACATGAACACACGTGGTTCACCCAAGTCCCCGACCGTGGATCGCTCCCAATCCCGTCTGGCTCATAAGTCTAGCCTATTTTGGCATTTATGTTCAAAGCGACGCGACATACGAAATATCGACGGTCGATCGTCGCCAATGGTTTCGTGCACATGAACAACAAATTGATTGCGTTCACTTTGGGTTTGCCTGGGCTCGTCTTGGGAAGGGCAAGAGAAACAGAAAGAGAGGAAAATATTGCCTGAATCAATCTTTTATCCAGGAGTTTCGAGCTCATATTTGGTGTTCATTGACTGCAAACAAGACATGTGAGGCATTCCTGAGTGCAACACAGACTTCGAGTGCTGCACTTTGACGTCTAACTAACAAAGTCCATCCTCTCACTTTTCCCTGAGCAATAAAAGTTCAGAGCCTAGTTGGCGACCATGAAGGAAGCAAAATATGGCACTTTCAAAGGAGCAAAACCAGCTCTCGGTTTGAAACGTAGACGGACTTGGATAAGAAATCTTACTCTTGCTTCTCTGTCTCTCTCTGTGTCTCTCGGTATTGAAAAGTGACACCCACCACCAGTGCCATCAATGCCGCCATGGTTGAGGGCAATTCCTGGGTGCTCATTTTGTTGCCTCTTTTTTCTGTACACATTCTTCACATCTCGGTCTGACTGTTCTCCTGTTTTGGAAACAATCGACTTCCAAAGAACTCACTCACTCCACTCGATCTGGTAGATGTTGTTGTACATAGAGCTTTGAGAACAACAACTGACTGGTCCGGAGTCAGTAGTCGCATCTCTTTCGAAGAGCACAACGTTTACAAAAGAGCGAAGGAGTTGAATTCGGCAATTCGGGATTATGTCAGTCATAAATTTGATTTTTTGTCCGTGTATTCCCGTGTTCCCCTTCTTCTCTTTCCCTCTTATCTCCGACGAAAAATGCGGAGTTTCTTTCTCTCCACCGTTTTGGAATTCGTTCCTTGGGAACTGAATGCGAGTCTTGTTTCTTGAAAAAAGTATATGCGAGCACAGTAAGCGAGCCACAAGAACCACCATTATTATTCCAATGATTCGAAATTTTAGTAGTGCATTGTTATTGTTATTATATCTATCAACATTGCTGGTGTTGAACTTTCACCAAAACTGTGATGAGGAATGAGATTGGAGACATCACGTTGATTGCTTTACAATAAAATGTTGTTCTCGACACATCTGGGCCACATTCCCTTCGAATGTGCTACCGCTAGTGGTGGTAGAAGATCACTTTTTGTCCCTTCCCCATTCTTTTAGGGCAACTCGAAAGTTTATAGTTCCATTCTTAAAGATTATGTCACTATTATCTTGTTGAACATCTGATGAGAAACCCCTTTCGCCTTGTCTTCTTTTTCGTCTCCTTCAAGAAGCGGATCTCATTGAAACGAGCCATTATTAAACGAAGCATTTCCTGTACAAACTCTTTGGCTGACAGCGAGAAATTCGACGAATACTCTCAGTAAGGAAGCTCTTGTAGATACGAGAGTTAAATGTCAATATAATTGCCGCGCGTGTGTGTGTGTGCCCGCGCAAGTGCAATTCTGATCACTTTTAACAATAAATATTCGCGAAGAAATCGCCAGAAACGATGAAAATAATTAGAACAAGGCTTCACGATAGGCGTGGTAATGCTAGTGCGTACAGTAGCCACTATTCTTTTGATGGCTTTAAAGTACACAGACTAAGAAAAAACTCCACAACAAATGACGCTAATTACCGTCACATCAAATTATGAGAATGGGGCTTCAGCGCCACAACACGAGGTGGAGAAGGCATTTCAGGTTTCAGATTGCTTTGTAATCTTAGTCTGGACATCACAAATTGCTACCACAGCCAGATTCTTATCAATCGAACGACTTCTCAACGCTCCCAACAACGAATTCAACACAAGCCTGGATATTTTGCACTTGGTACTCACCATTATGGCAATGTATTGTCGCTCGAGGTAATTCAAGGGCCCATCACTTGTCATCAGCCCATCGTGAGCGGCCTTCAGGGGCCTTCCGATACTTGGGATGCATATCCAAGGTGGCCCACACTCCAGCCAGGGCCTTCTTGGCCGCTTCCAAGTCCTTCTTCTTGGGGATCTGAAACAAGTGCAAGTAGATTGTGTGAATAAACTGAACGGTGACCGACCGCAAATCCACAAAGCTCTTTGTCATTGCAGATTCGTGTTGTGTAATGGCGGTGGTGCCATAAGTCGCTCACATTGCCATTGGTGTGGCACTCATGCAAGTGGCAATCAATCATTGATTGAATTGATTTGTGGCTTGAACATTGTTTCTCTCATGTGAATACGGAATTGAAAGAGAAGGAAGAAGAAGATGAGGAGGTCGATGAGGAGGAGGAGAAGGAGGAGGAGGAGGAGGAGGAGGCGGAGGAGGGGAAAGAGGAGGAGGACTGCCACAAGTGCAATCTACTGCGAGATTCAATGCGAGTACATTCATTGAGCTTGTTCTGAGGTTTCGGACCAATTTCAGATGAAACCTTTTTAATGCGTTTTACTGTGTACAACCATTCATCATAGCAATAACAAGGTTTCCCGGCCACCGAAATAATTTGGCAGAAATACTAGGACAGTGTTCATTCGAAATGAGTGATGTGGAGTTGGTTGGTGGCTGTTGTTGGCTTATCTACCTACTAGTTCAGGGTATGAAGTGAAATGAATCTTCACATTATAAACCGTTTGTTCGTTTCCCTTCAACTGTACCACCGTACTGGATGCACGTACGCACAGTACGAAACAGAGAACATGGAACCATGCAGAATGTGTAGATGAGATGTGGTAGAGCTCGGACCGAGACCGACAAACACACAGGAAGGCGCCGTTTCGGTGTATGAGAAAATTACAGATTAATTACGCACTCGTAATTACATATTTGAAACAAATTAGCTTCCGACAAAAATCCGCTGGGGGAATTATGCTTGAATTTCTACAATTTTCCATGCCACTTTATCCGTCCAAGGGCAGAAACAATGACGATGGTGGTTAGATTCAAGCAGATCGAGAGAATGAATACTCGTCTTGCTAGCAGTCTCTCGTACTCGTATGCATTAAAATTTGGATGTACATACATCAAAAAGTACGGCCAGAAAATGTTTTCTCAATCAAACTGTGGCCTCGTTTCACTCTCCTTCATCGTAGACACGATCGTCTTTGAACCGAGGAGCAGTCATTAAGATGAGATTTGATACACTAATGCGAGGCTATTTAGAGCACGGAATAGAAAAAAAGTGAACTGTCATCCTGATATTAATGCATCATGCACCCATATCTCAAGCACCAGAAAAAAGAGACACTATGTGTCTGAACAAAACTCTCGTCACTTGAAATGTGACATCAACGAGTCCATCGAGTCAGTCAGTACATGTGGTATGCACACTAACGACGATGAAGCACTTGAAGATATGGTACTAGAACTAGGCCGAGACGAAACCTTTCTGGAGTTGAACCCAGTCGTGCAGAGCTCTTGTTCAAACTGTATTTCAGTCTCGGATGAAAGATGCTTATCTTTGGAGAGGATCACAATTAAGGCTGCTTAGAATTTCAATTACGCGTTTAAGTGACACTAATTGACGGTCCTCGTGGATCATGCAAGGGATAATCAAAGAGGATTTGAACAAAGCATGCTCTCTTTCTCTCTCTTTCGCTTTCTAGTTGGAGTGAACCTTTTTCAGTCGTTTGTACATCAGGCGATATTTGGGAAGATCATTTTGAGGTTCAGTTCCTTTTGTTGGGAGAAGAAATTGGCAAAAACTCCAAAGGCTAACAACTGTTCCACCTGATCTGATTAGGAACAAAAAAAAGGAAAAGAAGAGAAGACGTATTTCGAGGGGAGAGTGGTATGAAAGGAGCAGTCAAAGGATTTGGACTCACTTCGTTGCTTCTCATTCGCCAAGAAAAATCTTCCTTCTGCCTTCCTTTCTTTTGCTTTCGGTCTGAAAATATATCTGATTACTCGGGAGGCCTCTTTCTTGTTCGCCTCAGGGTGTTCCTCTCGTCCATCCAGCATGTTCCACTGAGGCTTTGTTGGACGGAGTTTATCCATATGTTGTCAGACAAAGAGAATTGAGGAAACCAAGGAACAAAAGGAGAGCCTTTTTCCCTCATTGAGAACGAACAAACCCATTGCCGTTCAAGAAGCCGACTTCAAAGGCTTATCTGACGGGAACATGAAAAACAAAATCTTGGAATTTGCTTTGCCATAAGTGCTTTTTCCAACGAAGTCTTCCATCTCAAATAACATTTAACGGCACTTTAAGAAATTACTTTGATGTCATGTTTTGCCATTGATCACATTTTCGAGTGATGAATTAAGATGAAACTTAGATCGTTGCGGAACACACCAGGGTGCCTCGGATTTTTCAGGGCAAACAAGTCACATATTATGGCAAGCAGAAAACGTCGTCAAATATATGACTTCATGGGAGTGTTTGAAGATCAAGACGATCTGCATTGGCCAGAATAATGGGAACTGGATGACAAATCCCTGGATGCAGTCACCCTTCTTCCATCCACCTTACCGCTCTTCTCGACTCGCGCTCATACATCAAGTTCAGAATGATGGATTGGCGCATGAGTCAGAAAATCTTGAGTTTCCATACCAATTAAGATATCTCGAGGAAGGAGGAGGGGGAAAGCTCTTTAAAAAGAAAATATTGATTCCCTGATGTTTCTCGTCAAGAAGACCGAAAGACCGATATCGAAGCACTCGGGGAAGGAAGACTAAGCGAATAAGGGTGCTTATCTCCTGACAAAGACGTATCTATGTTTATCTACGAAATTTTGACAAGCTTTGGGAAATCTTAGAATTCATCCACAGCTTGTAGCAGTTATTGAAAATGGATTCAAGATCTTGGGAAAAATTGAAGGGAGCATTTCGTTTGGTATGCATTTAATGAAATGTTCCCCTGCAAGGAGTATTAGTAAAAAGGGGACGTGATTTATGGCCACCTTCCCTCCCAGCGGGGAAAAAATCTCTAAACAGAAAGTTTTGACTTTCAAGACTTCTCAAAGGCCATCTCCGCACACTGAGAATGGAACTGGGTGGAGAAGGATCCAATCGATATAAATTTTCAGTGGAAAAACTTTGTGAGAGATTTCACTGAATTTGAATAGGATGCTCTCCAAAGTTTAGCCTATTTGCATTTTGCAACAGAGCCAACAGTTCCCATCGAAATGTGGTTTGAAAAAATCCGGGAATTCGCATAAGTTTTTTCAACACCATCGAAAAATAACGAAGTGATTGGGAATTTGCGGTTGATAGCAAGCTCTAGACAAAAGACTACCATCACAAATCTCTTAGTCTGTAGTTCAAGCCGGCAACCTCGGGGTCGTCGTCATCCTCCTCCTCCTCCTCCTCATAATCCTCATAATCATCATCATCATCATCATCATCATCATGCTCATTGTCTGGCAGAGAACGTAAAAAGTGTTCTAGACAAAGAAAGTCGAGTGTCATTAGTACATTTCCACACAATAAAACAGTAATTGCCCAAAGTCACACACGTACTAACAAACTCAATAACACATTGACGAGACGAACCAACCCAACTGGCAGAGGAGGAAGGACTTCTCTTCGTGCATTCGTACTTGCATGGAGTGAGCATTCACTGCTACAAGGGCCCAAGTAGACCCAATCATAGTACAGACAAAGAAAGAGCGAAAGAGAGGAGAAAATGACTGTCTCTACACTAATTTGCAATTTTGCTGAAATTTTCTGCCAAAGTTCAAGCTCTCATTATGAGGCTCATTTTGATGGACTAGTGTCAGGCAACCCGAAATCCGAAATGACTGCAAAGAGGCCGCCTTTCAGCTACTTTCTACATTCAACTTCAATTTTCAGCCAAGCCTCTAGCGTTTCCAATCAGCGGTCCCAGCCTAATTGTCCAAAGGTCATGCAGGCTATTTGCAATTTTAGCACTTCATATTTGGCAACTATGAGCAAAGGTTCTAGCATCTTGTCCTCTCCTATGGCAAACGGGTGGGTATACACGAATCAGATTCGACATTTATGTCGTTGATTGTCCTAGTTGTCTCGGAAAAGTTACCTAAGGCGATGTTTGCAGGGTTTAGTCTCAACATACGGCACTTGGCTGAAAAATCAGTCATAGAATATTACGAGGGCTGAAGCGTAATCTCTAAAGCGAATTGGGTATTGGTAAACAAATTACAATCTACAGTACATACGTACATATTTTCATTTTAGCATAAACCATTGGTCTATTTACAATACTAAGGATCGTATCCCATTTGCAATTGATAAACAACGGGATTTTTACAACACACCTTGTTAAGGACCTGTTAGGATATATTTTCCGTTTCCAACTCCCCGAGATACTTCACTTTTACAATGATTTGAAACTCTGTCTGAAGTGGAAGCAAGCGAGGAATGTCAATAATCTAATGTGTTACTATTTTCATACTCTTACCAAAATAGCGCACACAATGTCATGGAGAGCGACCGGGGAGCGAGAAAGAGCATCTGCTTGTCAGCACGTTCAAATGTCTACATTTAATTGAAATCAAAATGCTCGTCACGTGGCGGCGACTTCGCAAGTTCAGACTCTTGGATCAATCATTGTATCAACACGGATCAGTGGGTCTCATTCAAGACACGTCAAGGTTAATGGCTGGACGTGTCATAGGATCAGTCTGATTCCCTCTCGCGAGAGAATGTGCGCCTCAACAAAATAATGGAGCTTATTTTCTCATTTCATGACGCACTTCAGGCTTCAGCGTCTGCGGTTAAGAACAAAGTGTTTTGTCTTGGGAATCCTTTTTTGACGAATGAATTCGATTTCCAAATAGTTTAGTCGTCCCAACCAGGGCGCCTGCCTCTTGCCACTTGGCCCTTACTTTGTGGTCGTTTCAAGACATGGGGAGAATCCGCCGCCGTGATAATGATCGTCATCATCGCGGCAACGGTGGCCGTCTTGTTTCAATCTTTCAAGACGGGAAGGAAGGTGTTCTCTGTGTTATCGATCCCCCTACAATTGGACTCAAAGCTAAGGGAATGAGCATTGAATCCGAGGAATTCTCGTAAACAGCTCACCTGTCCAAATGGCGAGCATTCCCTAGCAAGTGACGGTTCATTGGCGAGTGGAGATTCTTGCCAATATTGCCGATCTACTTGGTACAACGAATTTAAGGAGGACGAATACTGGATGAGTACTTGAAACCACACGTCCTCCACCCCCTTTTTGTCCCTGACCTATAGCCTCGTACTACTGCCCGTACATACAGAGCACCACTGCCACTGAGAGACACTCCAAACACTACTCTAGGCGGGGTTGGCTTGCGGTTCACGGTGTTCAAGATCATTAGACTAATTTAAGATATTGCAGCTGTCAATAGATGACTTTACCATCCCCGTATGAAATGGTGTAAACATCTTAATGATGCTCGACTCCCTCCATCGCTCTAGATCTCTCTGTTGATCGCAATATGTGAGGAGTCGGTGTTCAAACATTGAAAATAAACAGTGTTGCACTTTACAAATCAATTTGGAGCACTCTGAACCGCAGCACAAGGAGCCAGCCAAGCTACCGCTCTTGAAGTAGTGATCCATGGATGTGCATACAAACCAAGGGAGACTGGTGATGTTTTGGCCTAACTCATGAATAGCTCTTTTTTTGGCAACAGTCATCTCGTTTTTCTTTGGAGGCTTGGAGCAAGATCTAGACCACGAAGTGGTTGCACATAGAGAAGGAGCCAGAAGAAGAAGGAGAGGGGAAAAGATTTCAATCCTAGCATCGGTATTGGCCCGTCTTCAACTGTCTAATCAACCCATTCAATCTTGTCACTTTGATGAGAGGTCTCTAAAGGAGACAATGGTCTAGATCTTAAGCCGCTCATTCGTCTTGGAAATAGAGATGTACTCGAAGTTGTCGACTCTCTTTCGTACTTGTGTGCCGGCATGCCCCCAAGGAACTTGTTCGCCAAGCCCTTGCCAACTTCGAACCTCAAAACGTAGATCAAGAATTTGAAGCTAAAATATGTGGACAAATGCATTTGGTCGAGTTTCCAGTTCTCTCGTTTGCAGAGCATTTCTTGAAGAAGATGAAAAAACTTGGACGGACTCGTATCTAAGTAACTCTACAACGGCCTCATCATCAAAGCCTTGTGTGAGCCGTGAATATCATAATTCAACCAACCTCTCTAAACCAACCTATTTCGGGGGCGAGCAATCAGGCTTTGATGAATTTTCTGTCACTAACTAGCACGCTATGAGATTGAATTTTTTGGCTTTCATGCATAACACTAATTACTGTCGAGCAGCATAATTATCATGAGCCAATGCTATCCGAAGGAAATTACTCTCAAAAGTCCGACTTGACAGGATTCATACACATACACACACACACAGACATACACAGACACACACACACACACACACACCACAATGAACACGTTCAGTACCCTCCTAGGTTCCCCACCGCCAAGATAATTGCCTTTGGAAATTTCGGAACCCACTAGTAATTGATATTTTCTCGGAGACTTGCTTGACATCTCTTGTCATTATTCCATACCAAACTTGTCGAGACCACCGAACCATCCAACCAACACATCACTTTTGTTTAAGGTGGAGATCCCACCACTGTCATCTATCAAGCGAAGGAAGGCTTGGGAGTTATAACTTGATTACCAGTTTGAATTTCAAAAGTCAGAGGTTCGTTCATTTGCACCAAAGCAACCACAACTGTGAAGGTGTTTTTGTGTGCGTACGTGGAGGGGGGTTGCATGTTATGAGAAAATATTTCATTAAGATTTATTTCTCAGCTCCTGGACCGAAAGACGTGGTGTTACCGAAACTTTAGGATTGCATTGCCATGGTACCCATTTTTGTTTGGAAGAAGTGCTTGCGGCTCGATGGTTTAGTTCCAAATGACCTGATTCACTATTAAACAGAAACAACTCGTTGGTTTGATCATTTTTGCAAACGCGTCCTGCTGCGTAGGTTGCTGAATAAGGATTATCAAACCAGGTTAAATGCTCATGAAGCTTCCAAGTCAGCTTTCTGAACTTCATGTTGATAATTTGAACGATTATTTTTCTCCGTGGTTCACGCATGATGACAAGTTTTCTTCAAATGGAAATTGCATGCGCTTGGCATGACATTCGGTGTTGCAATTTTTTGACTGGGAAGTCAACTCTTAAGTGGACAAAACAGTACGTAAGTGTGGTTTTGTGTGTGTCTCTCTGTATTCACATACTGTAGATGTCAGTCTAAGTAGTAAGTGGTGGTAATAATGAACGGCTCGGTGGCACGGAGAGACAATTTTGGAATGGTTTCCAAATTATGCACAAACCAAAGCCTGGCTTGGCTTGAAGGAAGAACCTCGCAGCAGGGTCTCTTGGCGTTCTTGGACATGCTGGAGGAAAATCAGTGGGAAATTTAATTTGTAATTTGTCTTGTTGGGTTCTGATCGGGGGTAGATGATTGCTTTTCAAGATGGATGGCTTCAATTGCAATATCAACTACCACATGATCTCTCTCACATTTCCTACTGCCCCGTTAATGCGTTATAGGGAACAAGATCATATCAACAGACATTTTTCCTCATTCAAGAAAACCAAACTGCTCAGAAATGTCCGAGGTACATTTATCATGGAACCGAATATTCCAAGAACTCCACTGTGACAGACCTGAGCAACATCAAGTATTCCGTTCATGCCGGGGAATCCATGTGTTCGTGCGTGTGTGTCCCCGCAAGAATGTGTGTCATTTCGATTCAAATTCCGCAGCCAAATTGAATGCCATTTCCAAGTCATTCCATTGTTCCATACACGCTGACGAGGAGAAAACGAGAGAGACTCGGGTAGAGGGAATACTAAATTGGTCTTGATGTGGTTCAACTCATCCAAGTTAGACCTCAGGGTTGGACAAACACACAGACACACACACCCTTCCAACGAGTCTCACTGGGTCAAACGGAACCGTATCAAATCCAGATTCGTCGAATAAGGTTGAAATTGAAATGGTTGGTCGAAATTTATCTAGCGCTTCCTGTCCTTAGCAAACGAGATGGAGACGGAAAGTATGAGGGTTTTCTTTCTGGAGACTGAAACGAGTTAAAACTCAATGACAAAAAAAGAGGGTCACGAGAGGAAAAAGCAGGGGTGGAATCTGCAAGGTGAGAAAGAAAAAGCTTTCATCAAAACACATATTTCACATCAACAAGCCTCTAAATCAAGAAAGATATCTTTTGGAGCTATGTACAGTCCGTCCCGTGTACATTTACTAACACATTGCAGGATTTTTTTCTTCACACGACAAGGCTTACATTGCAGAACATGGTGCAAAATATTAATCAGATGCTAAGAGAAAACCCACAGTCGCTTCCAATTGTGTTTTCATAGAGTTAACTAACATTATTGCTTGAAATATGAAAATCATCTTGAACAGAAAATATGATTCACTTTAGAGGAAGCGGTCTTTACTTGCAATATTCGAGGTATGAGCTAAAGAAGGAGCAATTCTCGTTATGAGGAAAGCTTCTTGTTTGTGACTTCATGTCATAATAAATGGCCCGAAATTAGAATTCATGTTCAGGTCGACCGACTCCACTTGGAACAATTTGCAAGCCCGAATGTTGTTGTCTCCTTCATGAACCCCGTCATCATCATGATCCCCACCATCATCATCATGCTTCCTGCTGATGCAATTTACGGTTCAACCCAGCCCAGCCACATGGAGGACCACTATTTCGCAACAAATGAGTGCCAAATGTCATTGTTTTGATCAGCAGGGCTACATGCAGATACGGTTAATGATGGCGCTATATTAGTGCTGTGGATTTTTGAATGTAACTGGATTGCTCTTTGCGACTCAGTAAGGGCGGAGACGAGAAATCTGCAACGCAACATGACGCAAATGCTTGCACATGGTAAGCAAATAAACAAGCTCTCTCTCTCTCTCTCTCTCTCTGCAATCTGCCATCTCTGCGATCCCATCCCAACACCACCATCACCACCACCACTTCTTTGGCCGGGTTCAAATCAGAAATAGTCCATGGTTAAGTCTTATAAAATATGTTGAGCAATAGCAACCAAATTCCAAGAAACGGCTTTGAGCCCAACGAGTACTGAGCATGGGAAAATTTGCATGGGTGAAAGCTTATCCTTATCCCGCTGTCACATCTCTCGTTCATTTTGAAAGATTCTGTTACACTTACATTATGGGGACGGTGAGGAAACCCGGAGAAAGAAAAAGACGGGGGAGGGGTCATTTTAATGAGTTTATGCTCCCGACCCTAAAAGCCAGGAAGGATATATCGGATGATCTTTCACATGATCCATATGGAAAAGTTTGTCCCAAGTCAACATCAGACTTTCTAAGCTGATATTTAACACTTCTTGTGGAGCCAGGATTTGCCAGCTTCGCCAAAGAGAAGCCAAAGGGGGAAAAGAGGGGAAAACATCAAATGCGAAGGGTTAGCCCTCTTTTCCACCACCCACCTCTTTCGTTCTTCGCTGTTCGTTGTTCGCCTTTCTTTCTTAACAGGCCAGCAGCTCTTTAGATATGGCCCAGCTGTAGTATGTCATAATTGGATGAAAAGGGGAAAAACATCATCCTTCTTGGCTTAAGCACTGGCAAGAAATTCGGCCCCAAACATGACATCGAACGAGTGGCTATGGTTTCACAGAATGCACTGGCTTTGGCCTATGGCAGCATAAGAATTCTTCCAGTGTTTGGACTGGGATCTCTTAGGAAAAGAAGCTTGAACAACGGGGCACGGTTGCCTTCCTTTCCATGTACTGTACCACTTCTTGGGTGTTTGATTGACTTTGGTCTGACATGTGGGGATCAAAGTGTTGATGGGAAGAGGATATTTCATTAGATTAAGTGGGTGGAGAGGCACCCTTGTGGTCTCTCAGCTTTATGATTGAGATGAGTCAATCTTGAGCTGGAAAGAAAACAAATACAAGGCCGAAGCAAACCAAAGGAAAACCTATGAAAGAGTGCAAACCGGGTGTGATCCGTGACAAGGATCAAAAGATTTCTGATCCAACTTGAAGATGTATTTTCTCCCACACTTGCTCTCTACCACACCGGCCTCTATCCATGTGTGATTGGAAACGTCTCGTAATGCCAAATATCTGGTTCCCCCTTCATCCTTGTGCCAAGTGAAGCCTTTTACTTCTCCAATGCAAACAGCCGTCTGCTTGGCGAGTTCGCTCCCGAGATTCCCTTTGGTCCCTTGAGAGTCATAGAATCCAATGTGGGAATTGCCCTATTCAAAACTTGCCGATGTTCGAATGCCAATACCAAAGAAAGTGGGGGAGGTGGTCGTGGTCTTCCTGACTTGTGGGTCTTTGGATTGCGATAGAGAAGAAGCCCCCTACAGTACACATTGCCAGGGACTCCGGCCTCTCGTTTTCTTCCTTTCTTTCCGTAGTTGGTTCTCGTTCTCGTTCTTAGCCAGTATCCTAAGCCATTTAAAACATTCCTGAATAGTGTGGAAATATTCTACCGTATGAGAGGCATCAAAATTAAATGTTGGGAGCAGTGTCTGGATTTGAAAATGAGACTAAAGCAATGGTATTTGTATCATTTAACGAACAACATTTTAACCACTGTATGCTATTTTCTGTTGACACCGCTTGGCATCATCTAAATACATTGCTTTTGGGCAAAGGTAACAGAGGGAGGACCAAAAATGTTGGATGGGGAACCACTTTTCGATATGGACCACCAACTACGTTCTTTCCTTCAAAAGTGTGAGGTGCCAAAATAGATTGGAACACCACAAAGGAACGACGCAAAGGCCAACAAAAACGAAACAAGGTGGAGAGCAAACACTCATTGGCTGTGAAGAAGTTCACTTTAAAAGATTGCGATAAAGCTACAGCATAGTTCGATTTTTTTCAAATCTGGGCAATTTTGTAAATGCTGAAATTCAAAGTCATTACTAAAAGTTAGAGATTCACGCCCTCAAAAGACATAACGTAACTATAATCCACTTTTCCATTTCATCACGTCGTTTTTTGGCCGGTGGAAATACAAGGAGAGGAAATTGGAGAAGTTTGGCACACATGGAACCATCTGTGTTTTGGCACTTGCTCAGTGGAACCAAGGAACAAGAGAGAACTTGGAAACCTGCCGAATCAGAAATGTTATGGGAGGGAAGGGATAAATTTTGAAGGGGAAACTTTCCAACTTTTTCCCAGCTCTCAAGGGTTCTGCCAGAGTGTGCGTACGTGGTTGGTGTATGGATCGTATGCGGGGTGTGCAAGGGGAGGAAGGAAGCAAGCAAGCAAGCAAGCAAGAGGCTCTCAAGGGCTTATGAAAAAATTGGGACTGAGACATATGAAGATGGATCTCCTGGAACATGACACAACATTGAAAAGAAATGAACACTGCCAGACGCTTCTCTGTTCCCAAAATGTTTCCAAAGCCTGCTTTTGGAACTTGAAGCCCTAAAGATCAAACTGTTTCATTTAGCACGAACGGAGAAGGATCAAAAATGGGGCTTCCTTCTTGGAACATGAAACACCAAGGAACAAAGAGAAGGAACGTCACACGCCACCACCCATCACGTGAAGCTCGGGCGGCAAGCTGGAAGTGACAGTTTTTGGTAATAATTTACAGCAAACTTGGGATAACGAGCTCACATGGCAGAAGGGGAACTAATAACCTCAGGACCCTCATCTGGAACGGTGGCTGTTCCCTCCCAATTCTAAATTGCTCCTTCGCTACTAACCAGTGACTACGTACGTACAGCACTTCTTCAACGACCAAGGGAACAAACAACCGAGGACCACGACCACGAAGACGTTACGTGCCAACCGTTTTCAGCGAGAAACTTAATTAGATGTCGCAGGAAACAAGTTGGAAATAATATCATACACGATAGCTCCAATGGGACTCGGGTTGCTCGTCTCTTGTGCCTCCATCACCCAGCATCACCCAGCATCGCTCAAACCAGCACAACCATCGTCGAGTGAAATATAGGCCCCGCATTTGGGAATGAAGTTTTTGAAACTGCCGGGGTCCAATTTGTGGCTCCTCTTCAGAAATGATTTGGCCATTAAAAGGCGCACGATACCCCCGTTTCATCGGATGGAGGTGAATGAGCAAGCCAGTCAGCCTTGCCGAGGATAGAAGGCTAGATTTATCCCCATAAATTATATTGAGCGAGTGAACTTTAGACGGAGATTTCCCTTTCACGATCTTAATTGACAGAATTCGAGGAACAAATAGGGCAAATAGAGGCTCAACTTCGTTGTTTCAAAGCCTGACTTCCTGCTACAAAAAAAGTAGGATGAAACCCATTTAGACTTGGCCATTTTCTGGTAATAAGCCATTTGAAATTCAAGAAATTGTCCAAAGGGTGTGGGTTTCAGCGGGATCTAAATTGTTCAATTACCAAGCCAAGCAGAGTGGCTAATGTTTACCGTAGCAGCACTAAATTGCCATTAACCCTATTGCAGTAAATCATGTTTTCAACCCCTACTTTTTCTGCTCTTCTTGAACAAGTTCTTAGTTTGAAAAAAGAACTCTTCTACATACTGTACGTAGTAGATGGACTTGTAGTTTCCTCAATTGAACCATGAGCACCCCACTAAGCTCCATTTGAACAATACCTAGTGTGTAATTGAAATAAGGTCTCTCTCTCTCTCTCTCACTTCTCTCTCTTTTTCTACTTACTTACTTACGTTCGTTCGTATGCGGTGGAAAGGGCTGACCTAAAATCAACAAGTCATTTCACATGCAGAAAATGTGGACCCATAAATCATTCCAAATTCCCTCTCCATACACGTACGCATACTCACTAGTCGGACAAGAAATGTTCGAGAATGGTTTCTTTGCTCTTCTCCGAAGTTGAAAACAATCCCGAGCAATTATCTCTGAGGCTTTTTGGAAAAACTTGGCCCCTCTAGAAAATAGTGGATGGGAAGGCAAATCCACTCGACGGAGTCCCCGACAACACCGGAGTGAGCAATATGCGTATGCATCATGAACTCGTTTCCATTTCCACCATAGATAATGGCTTTGTTTCAATTTTAATTGGAATTTGGAATTTCTCAAACAAAACACACCGTCTCGAAACAAGCGAAGTGAGTCCAATATTGGCCAAAGTTTCGCCTCGTCTCGTCTCCGTACGTATGTTTGCATTGCTCGGGAGGTATTGGTGTGCATTCAATGCGAGAGGGCTTTTCCCAACATCCAAGTCAAACACCAACCTCGAAAATGAGGACTTTCTCGATTTGGACATCGCTATGTAAGAGCACGTTCAATTGAGTTTGGAAGTCAAGTACAAAGAATACGATATGTGAGTGTTGTTAAAAATAACGAGTTGTTCGTGACTTTCTCTTGACAACAGGGCTTCATTTTTTTGACACACGAACTTTTTGTTATCTGCATCCTAAAGGTTTTGGATTTGATTCTCGTAATTTATACTACAGACTCGTGTTCCATAGGGCTCAAGATGAGTCAAACCGGGCTCAAGTCTATATGATTGTTGCCATGTATTAGCCAAGGGTTACTCCACTCTTCTGCCATAAGAACACTCGTTGTTTACTTACTCAAGTAAATCATGGAGGAGTCGGATAAGTGGAACACCCTGGTTGAGAAGAAGATCAATATTGAGAGGATATCCCCTCCTTCTTTAGTTTGCACTTGGTTAATGATTATGGCCCATGGCCAATGCTCTCGGGGCAGTCTCCAGCCATTCTAATTATTGAGCTCAATAATTGGAATTTCTCGACCCATAAAAGCATCATCTCTCACAGATAGATCTCAGCCTGGCCCTCGGGCAAATCATTTAAACCCCTTTATTTATCTCATCCACAGGCCAAGCGCTTCTCGTCAGTTCACGGAGTTACTCACCGAACCAGCATAAAGGCAATCCAACGAACACACCGCACCAAGATATAATCATAATCGTACAGTCAAACCGCCAGTCCAGATGCAATACTGAGATTCTTCACACGTGATATCCACGGCCTGAACGGGAGTGCTCGGTCCTGCGTCAGGTTTATAAAGTGTACCTATACTCTTCGCGATCCCATTATAGCGTGATAGCAATCAAGAGATGAAGGTTAATGTCATGAGGTCCCAGTAGTGGAACAATAACAAGACTGAGTGAGAGAGGGCCTTCAGCCTAGCCCCGCGTGTTACATTGAGCCCTTGTTCACGTCACGGAATGATTAAAGACACCTCTCTCTATGAAAATTGCCTTTGGAAGACGGAGACGTTCGAGGTGCGAGATGAATTACGAGCGGGACAAGATGCCTCCATCTTCTGCTTCTAGTCGAGTACAACTCGCCCATATTGCTGTACGTAGTATATTCCACGGACTATAAGACATACTATGTACTAAAGACAAGAGTGCCAAATGATTAGCACTGGAACTACGACAAAACAGGTCAACCGGACTTGATGGGCTCTGCGAAAGATAATTCTCTCGTCTAATGAGTATCATCAAATACAATTACACCACATTCATGGAGGGGATCTAGGGAGCAAAAGTCATACTTATTACAATTGGCTCCAATGACTCATTGTCCTCTCGGTCGTAAATCAACAGAAATGCTCCCAAGACGGCCACCCCAATATCATTTGATCCAAAGGAACACATCCTTAGCTTTATCGTCTTAACGCGTGGTGCACTGTAGTTCAATGACGTGTTATATTTCATCCCTCAACGAACTAATCAACTGTCGATATCATGCCGATATTCCAAAGACCGGAAGTCACAACCCTACAAAGATCACTCATTCTACCTTAGTTCCTTCACAAATTGTGTGTGTGTGTGTATGTGGAGACTGGAAGGATTAAGACTTGAGATCTACTCTCATCTGTTGAAAAGAAGGAAACCAATTCCGAGGTCGTTTCTTCCCTCACTTGCCGTCCGGTTGAGCTTAAAAACACCAACGTAGCCACACATTCCACTCGGAGGTTTTTTGCTGCCTCCACGAAATTTTGTGAGAGCAAGAAATTACCTTGGATGGAGATTTTGTCCAACCAGTGGCAACCACCGACCTGGCGATCGCTCGGAAAAAAGCCCAAGACGAAGATAATATTTCTCAGGACTGGAAGTAATTAAAATGCAGATCTTGGCCCGGAGTGGCGTTCCAAGCCTTCATATTCTGACGGTTGGCCCTTGTTCGACACGATTGAATAGTGAATAGTGCTTGAGTTGACAATGAGTTGGAGAGGAAAATGTCCACGAGTATTTTTTTCTTGTGACGGGCATGATAAGCTGAGGGCGAGTGGTGCCCTAAATCTCAAATGTCAGCTGTCAACATGTCTGGACAAAAAACTGAGCTTTGAATTATGATTATGCTAATACCTCTCAGAGGATTATCATTGTCCCAGAGCACTTGAAATCATTCCCAAACTGAAATTAAGTCAAACGACAAAACATTGGGTGGAAAAAATCTTTTATCTATGTACACTTACATATGTATGTTCTATTGACAGATGATCGAGGATGAGGAGGAGAAGGATGAGAAGAGGAAGCTTGGCGGCTCTTGAAGCCAAGCGCATTTGAACTCCAATGAGTAGCTAGCGACCGACATGTATGAATGTATGAAGTGTGTGTTGCAGTCGGCCAAGGACACACCACCTGATGCCAGAAATATCTGGTCAAGAGCCAGGATCCGCAAGAGCCAAGAGCTTGACTTCCGGAGCGCCTGACATTTGGGAGAGTAATCCCGTGAGAAGAAAGAGACTTGAACTTGAGAGGAGAAGAAATCCCAACTGATCCCCTCATATCTCCTCGTCACGAGTTTCGGTTTTCAAAGTGAAGAAATTGCATGTTGTGATCCCCATAATCTCGTCTCTATTTTGGGGCTCCTTTGTTGGGTTCTGAAACATGAGGCGACCTCGCGAGGTCAGGACGGGTTTCTTGATTGCCTCCATCCACTTCACTTTGGGCGAACGGAGACGCCAATTGAATGGGATGGATGAGATGCATCCTAGAAGGCACTCAAAGTCATTCATCCATTCGTAAATGTGGTCATTACACTGCACATAATGACGACAACGAAAGAAAGATACAGAGAAAAGGGGCGAGGAGAGGACGACTCCCTCAAACCATCTACTATGAACGTAGACCTTCTATCTAAGAATGGACACGGAATGGGCCACCCGTTTGAATTTGGACGATTTTCTTTCATTTTCAAAAGTACTTCGTCTCCAGCAGATCATACTTGAGATAACTTTCACTTGCTCCTCTCGCACTACTCACATTTGGTTTCTTTATCTTGTCAAAATGGCCCCTAGTTAGAATGTAAGACACTTTCAGGTCTGGCTGGTAATTTGTGTTTGTGTACAGTACGTACAGTATAGTAGACTTTACGTGCCAGAAAAAAAAAACAGACTGCCGAACTGACAGCCAAACGGACAGACCCCCTTCAGTATATTTCTTACCCTTCCTTCCCCATACTCAAGCTCTTCCTCCTCCTGCTCAAGGAGAAATATTATGTTGTCAGTTACTTTTATGGAGCTTATTTTGATATGTCATAGCTCACTCAAGGAAAAACATGAAAGGATAGTGGGGCAAATGCTCGATCCGTCGTCGTCTTTTCAAGAAAATGGGGGAAATTGAGATGGGGAATTTTGAGTGGCGGCAAAAGTCTCTGTAAGTTCTCCGCTCACTTCGTTCTCGTCGTCTTCCTCCTTACTTACATACACTTCGCTCCCCGTAGTATCAGGAGAGAGAGAGAGAAAGAGAGGAGTTGAGACTACTTTTGATGCGATGAGTTATGACATACCAGGGGATTTCGTTTCCTTTGAATATTTTTGAGTCGATAAGTGGCGATATATAGTGCATACGCACAGAGACAGACGCTTTCATCATCGTTAGGACCCACTATGCCTCTTAGCCCAGCGGAGCAAGTGACTGAGTGACGGGACAGACGGATGGACGGATAAACGGATGGATGGGATAGTCGAATAAGTGATGGAGGGGAAGGAGTGAGGGNCAGGGGGGGATTTTCATGGGAAAATTCTGATTGAGTGCTTCAAGGACCTCGGGAGAATTAGAACTTATCGTACTATCAATTCATGTTTGATAATGATGACTTGAGTTCTTTAGTTCGGCTTCATTTAACAGTGATGTGCCGATATGAGCGTCATTGCAATGATCAAGTAGCGTCGTCTTTCATCAATCCTTGTTAGATCGGCAATGCTCGCCCCACGAGATGTTTATAACATGATCCATCCGACCAGTTCTACCCCCTCTCTGATTGAGCTTCATCAACGACAATGACGCCAAAGTCCAATATTGTATGGACGGGTCGGACCATGGCCCTTCCTCTAATAGGTCTTATAAAAAAGTAAATGATGGAACTTTCAATTAGACGAATGCGCCAAGAATTAAAAGGGAGCATATCTCATGGACATCATCTAGCCACTCAACGGGGACAATGGTCCAGTGATGAGGCCATTACGACATGCCGTTTAGATGCAAAAGCGTACCATAAAATGCCCTCATCAGGGTCGTCTGTCTGGATTGGAGTCACTCGTTCCATACATAATCAGTTGGAAAGAAGATCGGAATTGTTGGCTGCTCCTCGCAGCCACTCGCTCGCTCGCTACCGGTGGGATGATAACTTGTTCACGTGGAATCTGTCGCCATAAATCGGTCTAATGGCAATTACCAGCTAGTTCTTTTGGCCCATTATGTCATTTCCAACTATGATAAATGACACTTGACATTGGCTCCGCAGGTACGCAGAGACTAGTAGCACATTTGATGTGCTCAAAAAATGATCGTAACGAGCCATGTACCATAAAAAGACTGGCATTTATCCAAAATTGGTTCTGTGCACATCTCCGCACGATTGTCAGGCCATTCTCCTACTCTGGTCTGAATTCTAGTTTATCCTCCCAAACTACTATTGCAGTAAAGACATTTTTAGGAATCCTGAGGGAATGACAAGATAAGTTTGATCTCGTCTCCCATCAGGAGCTAATTCAAGAATGAAATAAAAAATGGTCACACTTCAGATGAATTTGAATGAAGATAATGGATCGTGTGGGGTATGGCTATTTTTAATCAATAACTGATTACAAGGTTTACGACAAGCCAAACTACCGGTATCATGCACTCAAAATCAAGCTACCAGCACATGTCGCTCGCTGATTATCATAATGCAACAACGGCAGGAGAGAAGTCTTTACAACGAGCTCAATCGCATTACAAGCAATAAGTTGTGATAAGTTGTTCATGTCCACTGTCATCTTAATGACTTGGTCTTTTATGCCAGGGCAATGCCTGGACAAACCCGAGGAGGTAAGCAAGCATATCTGTGCAGTATATGCAGTCCATACAACATGTAAGGAAAGGATCAGCAAGAACATACAACAGTAGAGCTCCTCCTCGTCCTTCCCTGTCTGCTTTGGCATCATGGGTCGAGATTGTCCGATTAGCTGGAGCCAAACACGATTGTGAACGCATGGGTTTCGAAAGGGGCATACACCGTGCTCATTTGAATAAATGATAAATATTTACAGCTCCTAATGGTTGATTAAGATCATCAGAGAGCCTTTGGACAACATGGAACCCGCGGTTATGATCACATGAGCATTATGGTCATTTAAATGCAAAGGGTTTCGAGACGTCAAATCTCAAGATTTATCACACTCCCAAGACCAAAAAACATAACCATTCCAAACGGCTCATCAAAGGCGTAAGCAGCTTCGGTCAAGATTTTCTGCGAATAACGACGTCCTGTAGATTTATCTCTTTCCACCCATGAAGAGGATGGGCCTCCCTGAAGAGCTATTTCCAAGAAACGTGTCGTCGTCCCAACTAGTCCCAAGGAGTTCCCCTAAAAGAGGAAGAGGGGGAGCCTGAGTTCGCCACCCATGCCCTCCGCTTTCTCTCCATGCTGACATCCTAGTAGGCAGGCACTTTTGCGGTAACGAGGTCTTAATCTTGTCCCTTGTCCACTCCAGGACCCATTTCTTGGGGGCCATAACGACCTCGGTAATGGTGCTTCAGCTAAGATATGGAAATATGATGACTACCACACCAGCCCGTGGACAGTCGCTCCACATCGAAATAAAAGCAGAGTGCGGAAGATTTCGTTCTTCTTTCTATTATCAAGATGGGGCCAGGCAGCCAAAGGAGGACGGGTAAGGCTCACAATCTCTGGAACGATTCATGTCAACTTGTTTATGGCGCTGAAAAATGAATTCCATTCATTGAATTGGCTCCAGAAAGAGATTTCTGCAAACAGCCAGGATCAAAAGTTTGATTAATTATGCTTCTTTGAAAGCCTAAATATGGAAAATATTTTCATTCGTGCCAATTCGGTCATCAATGTCCGGGCTCCAATCACGAATGATGGTCATTGAGAGGATACAAAGGAGATTTGCTTAACATTGAATAATGATCTTGATAAATGACTGCCGGCGTCAAATCGTCCCTCCTCTGGTCGTCGACATCAATTTAAAGCTCATCGCGCTTCGTTCAAGACTGAGCTAACTCGAAATTTAGCCTTCTATTCAACTTTGGAAAAAAATATTAACAACGCTCAGAAAGTAAGTTTGACTTCGCAAACTCATGCCATATCGATTGTCCCAACAAAATCGACGCTTTTCATGCTCAAAAAAACGCCGAAGCTTCTTTCCCTCAACTCAAGTAAGCTTTTCAGAATATTTTGCACCTTGATCTCCTCCAAAATCATTAAACAAATATTGGAAGTCATTCAATACTTTTCCGCCAAAGGATCAAAGGATGGTCTGATGACATTTTCTCCTCCGAAAAGTGCAGATCATTTATCAAACGTTTGTTAATGGACAAGCTGCCCAAATGTACTCTACATGGAGAGCTGTTATAATGTACAAAGCATGTTTGGCTGGATGGTCGCCATTCAATACACGACGATGACGCGATGGTACGAAATTGAATGGCCAACCAAAAGGAACGAGAACAGACGAGAGAGAACGACGCTTTTGGCAGCAAAAAAATAGTAACGATACAGAATTTGGGATCCCCATTTTAGAACACTTCCTGCCTCAACATTTCAAATTGAGACGAACAACTCAAATGTGGCTTGTTTTATTTAAGTGCTTAACTTGCAAAATCCCCGTTACTTCGGAGCCACGCGACTTTTATGTGTACAATATCATGTAACATTGCTTCTCTTTCAATACCTCCGACCTAATCAAAAATGAGCCGAGAGATAACAGTACCATTTAGTGGGAACAAATTTCCCTGAGGGACACGGCTGAGCCTAGACAACAGGGTTTGCCAGAATAATCATGGTCTTATGATTAATACCCGTCAGTAGTATATATATATACGTACAGTGCACGAGCCCCACATCCCCCAGTTTCCATATCATCTCCGGATTAGAAGACACCTCGGTCCTCGGTCATCTCTAACGCTCTCTACTTTCCCCCCTATGTACTAGGACTACTACCCACAAATATTGATTTGTAGCAAAGAAGGGCACAGCAATGTCATCAATGAGGAGGGGAGGAACAGATATCAAGGAGGGATTAATCTTTTGCCAAAATGGCACCCCCCATGTTGGATCACAATGTCGCAGGTTCCTATTCTTGCCGGTCCGTGCTCCTGAATTCCAAATCTTGCATTGGTGAACCGTCCTTCTGAGTATTGTCTCGAAATTTTAACACACATAATTTACGATGTTCATATAGATAAATACTCGAGACCGTCAAGACTGAATATGTTTCCAAGTTTGAACCTGGATCTAGAACCCTTGAACCGGTATTTGAGGTTGGCGAATGTCCATCTCCGCTAGGCTGACTGCAATTCCGCAGACAGATAAGCCACAAAGAATGACTCAAGACTAATCCTGCAGATTGGAAAGTTTTGACCTGCTGTACGGCCAAGGCGGACCGCAGACAGATAAGCCACAAAGAATGACTCAAGACTAATCCTGCAGATTGGAAAGTTTTGACATTACTGCACTTTACGAGGGCTTTCTTTCGCTTGTGGAAATGTGTATCTGCCCCCTGGAATGGCGATTGACGATGTAAACCACAATCACACCCACATCTATCCTGATCCGACGAGATTTCGGAAAGGAAACCCGTGAGGCCAAAAAACGAGTGAGAGATTGAAAAATGAACTTTCTCTCTCTTATTATGCAGATTTGGCTGTCGGAAGCAAAAAATCCTTTGAGGCTCATCGCAACGGAACGGCAGAGTGCGAACAATTCTCACTGAGGTGGAAACGTGCTTGATTTATTGCCAGGTATTCATTTATCTAACCAAACCCCGAGGTGTCGACAGCCTTTCCAATCCTCACTTGACAAGTCCATTTTTATTCAAGATGGGCAAAAAATCACTTCAACCACATTTACATGTGTCATTTTTCAAACTCAGTGCTGCAGCAGAGTAATGCGCACTCGCCAATCTATGTTGTTTTCTAATTTCTGCTGGAGCTAATTTGAATTGACATGAATCAGTTGCACAGGAAACTTAATGTTCAAAGTCGATCCAAAGGGGAGCATTCCGGAAATTTACACTTTGATGAGTAAGCGTCCGTCTGATAAAGATGGCAAGATCAGAGGTTGAGCAAAGGTTAGGGATTTGGGGAGGAGCAATCATTCTCTTTTCTTCCATTCTTTCTTTTTTTTCAGACGTCCTTTTGGACAAAAGCAGAGTCGTACGTACATATATTGGAAGATACATGTACAGAGGGAGAAAGGAGAAGTGAAAAGTAATAACAATAACCGTAACAGTAAACTGCTTTACAGATATCGTTGTTCCATCGCATCAACCGCCTTTGGAGATGTGTGGGAGCCGTTTCTCGTCTGTTTGGTACACATTTCACGTGTACTGTACTACTGTATATAAGGACCTTTGCGAAACTACATGTGCTACGTTCTATTGTACTCATGGAGAAATGGTGAGTTTTCTCGGAAGACAAGGGAGAAAGGGTCACGAGGTATGAGTAGATGAGGGAAAGAAGATGAACCCATTTTTTGCCAGGAAACTTGGGTCGGTAAAAGTCAGCCATGTTTCCTCTCAACTATTTGCATAAGTCATGTCGGGGTCCTGAATAAACTCGCAGTTCGTACGCGTAGTAATTTGTTCAATAAAACACAATTGCTGACTCGTGAAAGAAGATAATACGATGATTCGGGGTGTCGTTTCCACGCCGACCACAAAGCTCACTACTCTAATTTTCAGGTACTTTTTCCTCTCTTCCTCCTCCTCTTTCTCATTCTCATTCGATGAACCGGTCGCCTTTGGACCTCGTCGTCGATGTCGGGTATGTCTCTCATTTTACAATGCTGTGCAAAACCCATGACTATAATTTGGACCATTAAAATGCAAAATGCAGATCTAGGTCTTGTCTAACAGTTGAAGATAGCACGTATTCAAAGCTCAAGCTATCCATCCATCTACTCTCTGCCTTTGGGAGCAAACCTACTGCTACGTAGTACACTGACAGTAACCACCGACAATTCGGGTGGTATTGGCCATGTCAAACATTTTCCGCTCATCTAATGGCCGGCTTTGTCCAGTTTTAAAACATTAGTCTAATTGAAAGGTACGGTACAACACAAAACCAAATCTTTAGTTATACCAATGCTGGTTCACAAAACCTACAGGGTGGCCGGAAATAACGGCAGTAAAATGATTTGTTATGTCTATTTTGTTACTTTATCAGTCCGAGAGCAATGGCAAATGAAAAGTGAAAAGTAATTGAACAAATAGCCAAAGAAGTAGCTCTGAGCTAATCACTCGAATTGCCTTCATTTACGACCCTCACGGCCTCCAAACTACGACGAACTTGGCCACAGTTGGCAAAGGAGGACAGCGGGCTTCATAACTGCTAACCATAATTTTTCTGCGAATAAGTGACTTACAGTATGGTGCCTTTGCGAAATTCGCTCCTCTCTCTTTGTTGTAAACAATCGGAAAGGCCAAAGTTTTCTTTGTTTCAGTGGAAAAATACCAACGAAACTACCCCATGTTGGGTTATCAGATCTTAACTCGAGCGCACACAACATCTCTTTATTTGGTTTATTGGATATCAAACAGACAATGGTGCGTGCTAGAGTTTTTTTAATGTTTACATTACGTAGAGCCCACATTGTATTCAAAAGGGGGACAACTTCATCCCTGTTTATGGTATACAAACATAAAATGTTCTTTTGCTTCTGCTTTTGTTTCCGAAGCACAATCATGGAATTAATATTAGTGCAATATCATGCAACCATGACATGACTATGAGCCCGAACTACGTTAGTAGAGGATAAACCTTTCATCGAATAAGACATAGACGAATAGCACCAAGAATTATTTGCAGATGGGCGTGAGGGGTCCAGAATCACCACAGGATAATCGTCTTCAAGTTCAAAAAAGGAAGCAAGTCATTAATCATTAAAAATGCCTTAATGAAATGAGAACTAATCATGTTAATGATTCATTAAGCTTCCCCGCCAAGCGGCCGCTGAATAAATGATTTTTTGACAGGAAATCATTTTTTGTTGGTGAATATAATGATGGATTTTATGAGAGATTGCTCCTTCTTCGAAACAAGACATAAACCGCACATTCTAGAGTACAATACGCTTGCTTGGTAATTTAAATATGTTATGATACGTACTGTACAGCAATTTCTACTACTAGCTGAAGAAAAATAACACCAACAAACATTGTACTCATAACCTCCATTTTCACCATAAATCACTTGAAGAAACAAATGATTTTAATGCTAGGGTCTTTCATTCGCCCTGAGACCATGCGATTGTGGAAATGATAGCCATTGCTGTAACCCATAAATCTCGAAAGATGACAGCAAAAACAAATCAAGACCAGATAATTTGCTTTGATTTACTTTCATTCATGGTTTGTTGGTTCAGCTACCGCTGGCACATCATGGGATATAAACTGGTTCCTTCATCCAATATTCTGTTCAGTTGGGATTCCACCATCAACCAGACCAAACCTTCCCCCCTACCTTCCCTCGAAAAAAAATCTAATTGAGGAATGTTGAGACATATCACAATGTCCCATTTGGATTGTCATGCTGATGCTCTACCTACAGTACTAACAACACTCGTTCCCGGTGGTCAACGGTCTGATGCTTTTCGTAAACGACGCAAGAATGTGTGAGCGTGTAGTACCACCATCATGCCCAAGCAAATGTCGTCTCTCACTAACGTACATTTGTCATCCCTCTCGAAACTCTTCTTGAACCATTATTTAGAACACTGCCCGTGCTCTACTTGGTGAACTAATGTAGGCACTATACGACCATTGAGTGTACGTACGTACGTGAATGCACCCCAATCAAGTGGGTGCTCACCATACGTACGTAGTCAGGTACCCCGTAGACATCATGCACCGGGATCACAAACTACAATTACAATTGAGGCAACGACGATTCCCCGGCAACTGACGCGTGCAGAAAATAGGTTCTTTTGAGCTCATAAATTCCTTTCATGCTTCAATTTTAATTAAGTAGTTCCGAGTTGATACTTGCTGCTTGAAGCATAAGGGAATGGGACAAGAATGCCTCGTCGACGTTCCAAAGGGCTCGTTCAGTGACAAGCATCTAGACTTTACAATACCACGTAGGGGGAAATCCACGACCGCAATGAGAAATCGACTCTTGGAAGACCATAATGAAGTAGAGCAAGAACCCCAGCCAATGAACGATACTCTCACGAACACATCGTATCGAATAGGTTTAATCACTTGTCATACATATTGTAAACGTATTGTTCGGATTCCACTGGTAAGTCTGGTTTTGACGATGGTTCGACGAGAATGATTTATGCCCAAGGCCTTTTCACGTGATTACCATTTTGCCTAATGATAAAATCGGCAAAAACTCGTTTGCAAAAAGGGCCCACGAAATATGTAATTTACCCTTTGTCTTTCTCTCTCTCCCTGCACTTCTTTCTGGTGAGAGGAACAATCCAGGCTGGGCTGTCTTGACTTTCCGCTTGAAATCATTAATCATTACCTGCAAAAAAGGATTAGGAACACTCAATGTTGGTACAATGCTATATGCTTTGTAGGTGACTGGCTGGCTAACTAACTCAAAGGACTCTCGAACGAGTGAGGTCATAAGATTCTTCGAGAGTGAACGATCGAGTTTCTTCACCTTCTCTATGCAACGAAAGCGTCCTTGGAATTGAGTAGAAATCGCATGAATCCGGGCAAAAACCGTTGGAACGAAGCCTTGGGTGATTTGGGACCAAAAAACAAAAGGAGTTCGACTGATCTTGATTTCGAGACTGCAATTATGAATAATTTTTCAACTTGAACTCTGACTGGCATGAGTAGGATTTATGGGAGTTTTTCCAAGATGGAACCAACCGAAGGGTAAAAACTCGGGGTAATCACGGTCGGAGTATCATCATGGTTCAATGCCGTGTGGTTATTAGAACAATTATCATTAATTCTGACTTCTCGGCGTATCCTGTCAGAGAAAATAGATGGCAACACATCAATACGTTTCAAACACCAGGCCGAAGACCTAATGAGATAACCATAGAGAAAGAGATTACCGCGATGAGCTTCATAAATCACTTCTTTTCTGGACACATCATCTCTGCTATACAACAGCAACCTGTCTACCACGATCACGCTGAACAGAACGATCTTGTTCATGAAAATGAGAATATGAATTGAAATCACTTGCGGCACAAATTCAACCCCACCATGGCGTTCACATGGACCCGTTTGGTACCAAAATCAACCAGCCAGCCGCACTCGCACCAGCATCACTACCACATGTCAGCGAGCTATCGGCTACGGTCATGATCCACGACATAATCCCAGTTGATGAAGTGCTCCAACAGAGCTCGGGCGTGCAACCAAGAGTTATGGTGTCATGGTTAAATTTGCACATTTGTTCCGACTTTTCAGACGCCTCGGAGCACCAGAATTTCAATGAATGCAACCAGCCCTTTTTAACATTGAACAAAGACGTTCAAAAAGGAGGAGTTGTAGATTTAGGGAGGACAGCACATTCAGGGTATCAACGTGGAAATCGTGTGATTTCGGAGATAGTAACAACAGTGATATTTGCTTGCCATTAATTTTGGCCCACTAGTGCCATTTTTGTAGAACACTGGGACTGCTCTTGCCCATAATAGACTCTATAGACTTTGTAGCCTGTTTAGTCTCACAGTGGTGTGTACTTGAGCCAACGAGGAGTCATTGGACATAAATAATCGAAAAGCGACCTCAGAACCTAGCACGTTTATCATGAAGCACTTTGTATATGAATGGGCCTAAATTTAGCTCTCTCATAGACTCGCCATGTTGAGATACGTTTCACTTAGGTTCCAGCGCAACCAACACCGCTTGGTTGAAGCCACATGATCTGTCCATTTCTCATCTGTGAGTCATGAATGGTCTGAAAAAACAATGGCCCATTGACCAGTGGGAGATCTTTTGTTCTATTTACTCGACCAATTATGCTCACAACCAAAATTGGCAAAGTGATAACGACTCGCGTCCGAATTGAAAGGAAAATTTTGCATCATAAATCCAAGTCTTAATGGGTAGTATTTGGACCTCCCTGTGGGTATTTATGAGTATTTCAGTGTCAGGTCTGGCAATAATCGAAGACATAAGCAATTTGGCGCCAAAGCAAGAATATTAGCAATCATATTCGGGGTTAAACTGAAATGGAATCGAAAGGGCAGCAAAGGGCTCAAATTTCTACTAAACAGTACTGCATGTATCAGATACGTACTACAATGGAGACAAGGTGTTCATGGCGAGAAGAGAAGAGGAGAGGAAAGTTGTTTGAGTTTCAGTACAAATAACGTTTTGATGAGCGCAATTTTCGATTTGGTTGGACAAGCAAATTGCACAGAAGTGCATTCACGTTCTTCTCCCGTTGCAAAAACCAACGTGCCTTGCGCTTGGGTTTGTCCGTGCGAAAAAAATGAGCTTAATAAGAAAATGTGGCAGGCGATTCATGAGTCTTCGTAAGTCGTTGAAGTTGTCTAACCTTCCTGAAAGAATTGGTGCGAATCAAAGGCCAGACAAAATGACATGGTCCAACAAACACAGAGAAGGATTTCCAGAACGTGACGTGAAGAATGTACCAGTCCCTCTCCAATCAGCATCCGTTGTAGTTGCGCTCTTTCATACTCAAAATTTGAGAGCTCATTCCTTGAAATCAGATTATGGATGTGCTGTCAAAGTCACACGTCAAGATTTCAAGTCCCAAAATAATGGAAGGTAGAAGAAAGATGAGAGAGACCTTTTTTAGAGACTCGACCCAGACGCTGAGCACTTTTTTCTCGTTCGTTTTTTTTTCACTCTTACCCTTGCTCAGGGAAAAGACCCGAGCACTCCGATAGGCCAGATCAAGGACTAAGATCTACATGTCAGATTTGAAAAGCCATAACTCTTGCCTGCTTATATACAGTACACTCTCACACAGAGATGCGATTGCAGTCGCCAAAGTTTCGGAAAATTCCAAAACAAGCACAGATCATTTTGTTATCTTCGTAACTAGATCGAGCCTTTGGTCCTGTCTTGTGCGAAAACAAAAACCGACAAAACAGGCACCCAAGATTTTTCAACGTTCCAGATGTTGGGTTCACATGACCTCGATTCTACGTAGTACAATAAAAGCCTCTCCATAATCGCTTAGACTAAAAGACCTGCTAGTTTGGTGACAGAGACAAAATAGAAGTTCTCGGCTTCGTTCAATAACAAATCCGATTGAGATTTCAGATAGTATTTCTCTCACTTGAGCCCAGTCAAAGGGGCCATCGAAAAGAGATGGCCAAGAGCTTATTTTCACCCTATTCAAAGCAAGCCAGAAAGCCAGAAAGCCAGACAACCTGCTTGCCTGCTTGACTGCCTGCCTGCCTGCCTGCCTGCCTGCCTGCCAACCTCTGTTCAATTCAGCTCAGTTTGGTCGTCCCTTTTGGCTACAAATTTGGCTACAAATTTGGAGTTTCGCTTTTCAATCAGGCCAATTTCAAATCTCTCGGAAGCCATCCATGAATGAGACGATGATTTTGGAGAGATGCTGATTGCTTGGCCCCTAAAGCTGACTTAAATGACACCTAATACAATCGGCTCACAGATCGATTTTGGACTCTAAATTGGGTTGGTTTACCACTTCGCTTTGGGTCGAGGGCGTTTGGGTTGGCGATGATCGTTAAGAAACTTGGCACTATGCCATCACCTCAAGTTTTCAACTGGAAATGAGGCGTTCGGGAGGCGGTTGTGTTTTTTGTGCCCAATCAACGTATGTTGTATAACACATAGATAGGGTATACTATACAAATGCAGCAGCGAGATTCCATCCAGCCCATTTCGTTTCTATCAATTCAATCAAACCTGTGTCTAATATAAAAAAAGTCATGAACACCAATAAGAATGGTGCGTGCGGTCGTGGTATCAAACACGGTTGTCCAAACAAATACTTCATGTGCCTAGAAAGGCGCTTTTAATTGAAATCGATCAATAACTATACGTACCGTTGATGGACAAAAACATTGGGTATACGCATTAAAAGAGTCGGTCGTATTGGACGTACGAGAGCCATTCTCAAGATTTTTTTCCACCTCGTTTGACAGGTGGCGCCGTTCGATCGAGAGAACGAGACAGAAACCTTGAATACGATTGGATTATCTGCAATAAACCATGAACCAGTTGTTGTTGTTGTACCAGCGCATTTAGTGAGTTTTATATTCATTCCTAAGTGGTCGTGAAATGATGCCATGGTTGAAGCGCTGAGTAAGCCCATCATCAGTCATTGCATGATTGAAAGCTAATCAAGCTCTATGTAAGGGTTACGGGCAAAAGACTACTCGACTCACTCCACCAGGCATGCCAGCTCATTTCACAAGTTCTTTTTGCACTTTTTGCGCCAACTCTGGACCAATTGGAAAACACAGTTGAGCTTGCCAAATATGCAAATGTGAAATGAACTACCGTGTAACCTTACTTAAAAGTTGCCGTTCTGACTCCCGTAGAATTCTTTCCCTGGGTGCAAATTTGATTCACTTTCTCGATTCCAGGAAATGCCATCGTCGTCGCCATCGCACATGTAAATAAAGAAATGCTACCAAAGTCCCTCACACCCTCAAGTGTCTTTTGTGTTGAAAGATAATTCCCGGAATTCTTTTTGCCAACTTGAATGGTTTCAAAGAGGGGTTTCGCCAACTTTCATTGGGACAGCAAAGCTATGTACAGTATATGAAAGCGAGTGAAGGGTGGTGGGTTGGTCCGCTTCGTGTAATAAAGGATGTGCCAGTCATGTACTCGTACGTACAGTACCACGTAAGTTCGTACGTACGTACATCAATGGAAAAATCAGCTTTGGAACGGCGACGGAAGAGTCAGTTTTTGCTCAGTTCAATCTCCCTTCTCATTATCTTGGTTGAATGCAATCAAAATTAGCCTAAATTATACGGGCTCACACACACTTACATACTACATACATTACAGACGGGCTAGAAGACAGGCCGGCAGATAGGCAGACAGACAGATAGACAGACAGACAGAAAAGATAGACTCACGAACACGTGGTCGAAGTGATGAGATTGAACATCCCAACAGTGGTTCCCATTAAAATGCAATCAAATTGAAAAGAGCACACACGAGGAAAACGAACTCCAGGGACACGCGTGGCGATCCGGCTCCTCAAATCTGATCGTGACTCTTGAGTGACAAATACATCAAAGGCACTTTTATTTCGATCGTTTCAACTCGAGGTCAAATGAAGTCAGCCATTAGTGCGAAGCGTTACATGTGTTCTTGATGTCCATTTTGAGGGCAAATCGAGGAGAGAAGTTGGGTGGTGGCGGCCCAAGTTGAGTGTGCTCATTGCCAAGAAATGACTAGCGCAGATTATCTGGAATTGCCCTCCAAGGGATAATGAACTCCTCTCGGTCTGATTTGAGTCTGGACGTTTTTGCCAAATGTTCATCTGAGTGTCTAACAATGCCAGAGATTACACAGTAGATAATGGTAGAGCAGAGCAAATTGACAAATTGAGGTGTTCAAGTCCGAGACTCATTTCACTCACTCTCTCTCGCTCTCGTGCGACTTTGTAATGGACAAAAGCTCTCCGAAATATGTGTTCATGAGGAGCAGCATTCGGGCTACCTGACTAGGGCAAGCAGCAAATTGCAAATCCACGAATTTCACCCACCCCATCTGTTTCGACCGTCTGATTCGTGTCTGGAGGCGGATGATAACATCGCTGATAAAATCGCCTCGGCCAATCCCTCCTTATTTGCTTAACACACATGACCTTTGGACCACTGTCAAATCTCACAGACATGTTTCTCCACATTCATTCGCCGTCCGTCATCCAACTTCTAACCAACCACCTAAGCAACCAAATTCATCAAGGGATGTCTCTCCCCACGTCATCACGGTTAAAGACCTTGGTAAAATAAATATTCTGGTTGGACTTGGTGTATAAAGTCCAACTGGAATAGTTTGGCCAGTGTCGGATGCAATTTCCTCGAGGATGATTCTTCAAAACGCCAAAGCATGACAAGATGATTGGTTTATTGCTTGTTTTTTTGCATAACTGGCAATGCTCATCCCGCCTGCTCGCTTGTATAGTAATGAAACGAAGAACAAAGATGTTCAAAGACGCCATCAATTTACGAATGAGGATCATGATGGGATCAATGGCCACCACGAGATTCATTTACAGCTGTCATGCAAAAGTCAAACTTGAGGTGAAACGTTCTCCTCCGTTCCCCACTGTACTCCGTCTATCACTCTCCTTTACGTAGAGCATGCATGCACCGTACGTAGTAGAGTAGCACGTTGTACGTGTATACTGTGGTATGTGCTCATACAAAATTCACATCCAGACAGGAGGAATCCATTGATGTTGGTTCAAACGGTGTTCATCATCAGGAAACTCAGGCGTTTTTTGTGCTCCCGTTTTTTTGGGATGGCATTTCCATTCAAGAGCGAATCAATATGGAAAACAAATCTCATTCCAAATGCACGTTTTTATGAAGAGAACCGATCAATAGTCTATCAATCATTCCTTGTTTTTTTTCAATGGGGCACGGGAGATTGAATTCGCTAAAATCCGAATTTCCCTCGCGGTTTTTTGCTCACTTTCAATCTGACGAGTGACTCCCATCAGCTCGTTTCGCTTGCCAACGATTTTCAATTTTCGGCTGGCTGGTTACCAACCAACTCCTCACATGCAAAACCAACCAACGCCAGCGACTGAACTGAACGAAGAGTTCTTTTAAATTTACACTGTATGTTTGGCAATGAATATTACATTTTACAACCTCAACCAATTTCTTGATTTGGATCGGAGGGACCCGCCTAGTAAGCAAGTCAGCCAGACAGTAAGAAGGAAGAAAAAAAAACTCATTAGTCGGTCGGTCACTTATAAGTCCATTTCTCATTTTCCAAAGATATGGGAAGCTGAGGCGAGATGCGTATCACGTGTTATGGAACAAGTCGTATCTGACAGAACCATCAGATTTTTGCAGTTTCGAAAACCAATCCCCCGACAACCACGTTCCCCTCGGCCAGCTAACCACCCACCAGCCGCCAACCAGCCATTTGCATCTGACGACAAAGACCATCTTCAAATGGTTGGGTGCATTTGAAAATTCAAAATTTCAATTGTGACCAGATAATGAAAGAGCTGCCACCGAGGATCTACCCATATGAATGTGTGTGTGCGCGTGAGTGAGAATGCTATTTTAAAAAAAATATGGCACCCTGCCGTATAAGCCAGAACCGATTAGAGAGATTGAATTTCATGGACTGGCACCTCAACCAATGCAAAAGCAATTTTACACCAAAGTCAGTAAGTAGTAAGTACCTTCCTTGAGGAAGAAGGCATGGGGAAGGGAGGGACTGTTCTACTATTGTACAACTACTAGTACTCCTCCGTGCCACAAACGTATATACACGGTACTACTGATGCCCCTTTGTGATGAGATCTGACAGGTTTTCCATTTAGAATTAGACTTGAGCACCATGTAATTAAAGATGCTTAACTGACAACGAGACTGCTTGTACCGACGGTACTTGGTCGGTCTGGAGTACTGATGAATCAAGCGTCAAGCGTTGAGACCGTTTTCATGCTCTCGAAAATTCTTGCATACCAAAATAGTTCTTACAAAGTAAAGTAGGCTCGGGGTTTTTAGGCTGTGATGCCTCTTGAACAAGGTGAGATTCGAAGTGTTCGTTCGTTCTTCGGCGCCATGAGTGTCCGAGATAATTTTCAGACAGGTTTCCTCTTTGCCTGTCACACATCCATCAACCTTATTCCAAGATGGAGTCGCGCCCAGTAATTAAAATCCAATAGCAATCCAATCGCATCCAGTCAAAATGTGTTGATTAACACTCGACCAAGGTCTACGGTATGGGTCCAGTGCTGCCAAATCATTATAAATTTGGACCCAATGAAAAAAAGAAGAGAGTCGTGTTTTCGCCATGAAAGATTACATTCGACTTCAAATACATTCTGTCATACTTTGAATTAGTTTGGCTACGACCAAAACACAAAACAGGTAAGAATAAATATAGTCAATTTTTACTAACCTATTCCATCCGAGAGTGCACTTGATAGATGTCAAAAGGCGCAAGAACCCTTTGATCGAACCACTATTCCAATAAGATCATATTTGAATCAGATATGATATTTATGCCCTGAATTTATTGGGGCAATAACTCACCTTTTTGTAAAACTCATTGAAAAGTAGACAACTCTAAATCCAGATTGTGAAAACTCAAAATCTGACGACACTGCTCAAGCTCGTTTTCCGCTCTTCAGAACTTCAAAAAGCAACGATGAACATTATTTTTCTTGAATACGACTACCACCAAGATGAGGGGAAATCATTGTGGCTGAGGTTACAACTAAACCGACGATGCATTCGACGATATTTTGCTAATTACGAAGGATTCACAACCATCACCTAGGAGGAAATTAGACCAGAAAAATATCAATTACTGCATTCAGCAGCAGACTGAATGCACAATATTTCCTTTGGTTTGGTCGGTCGGGAAGCCAATTTTTCCTCATTTTTTTTGGTCAAAATTGCACTGCTCTGCCCTGCGCTGCCCTGTCTTGTGAAATGGATAGGCGCTTGAAATCGATTTTCGATTTTTGAGTGGTCGCTCTTGTGAAAGGAAATTGAATTGAGAGGGGAGAAAAGCCTTTCTGCACTCACTCTTGCTTGCACACCCCCAAACGCACACATACGTATTCGTATACAGTACACGACAAATATACGTACACTGATTGGTACATTCGTCTCACTTCAATACACCACACAAGGAGACGAGGTGTGGTGTGTGCATTTATAATATTCTTTCGGTTTTTCTTCCTTCAATGGTCGCTAGAACACAAAGGGATGGATGGTCCTTATTTTATTGCCAAACCCCACGGATGGGGGGACATGTGAACTACATCACAAATGGCACCACTTGGCTTTTTCCTTCCATTTCCTCCTCTTCTATGGCCCTCGTTTTGGCAAAGGGTTCGTTCGATCTCGACGACCAAGTCCGCTCTCGATTTGAGACATTGACATCCGCTTTTAAGGCTTTGTTCGCTCCCGATCTTGATGTGTCCAGTCCCGCTTACGTAGTACATCTTGAGAAGCCAAATTATGAGCTCGCCTAATTGTGCCCTCATTAATGGGGAAAGTCATTGCCGCCGTAAAACCATCGGACAAAAAAGGTCGCAACCGTGACCAAAGGGGAAGAGGGTAAGGAGCTGGGTGCACACTGACAGTATCACCCTGCGATGCATGCCGTCTAGAGACGTCTATTAAAGACCATTTGACTTGATCGTAACTCGTAAACTGGCATTCGAGAAGAGGTTCAATTAGAATTAGGCGTCCTATATGCAATGCATCGTGAGCCCAAGGAAAATAATAGAACAAGGCAAATGGGTCATCAGCTATTTTGCTTCGTTGTCTCAGATGGTGAATGGGGATTCTGGAACAAAGGAACCAAGCAAATAGAGAAATTAAACTCCCTTTAAAAAGAGCACACAAAACAACGAGTGCATTTCTTTATGGCCATGGATGGATGGCATCACTGGGGGGACTGTCAGATTCTTCTTGATTGCAATCTAGATCTGGAAGCCTCTCGATATATACAGTACATTATGCTTTGTATCACGTCACTATAAAGTAATTGAATGTCAAATTCTGGTTGGAGGAAGTCTGATCAGGCGTTTTTGACAGTGTGAGTACCTCTATTATTGAAAAGTTTCAATACAGGGTGTGTAGCGTACTAAGAAAAAACAATTTACTTGCCTTTTATGGCCCTGGCAAAGCTTCATCCCGAAAACAAATGACCACAATAAATTTTGTTCGGGCGTCGATTTTTGATCGTGCAGAGCGCAAACAGTTGTCCTGATCTACCATCCAATCACTTTCAAAAATGGCCGAAATAAATGCAAAATGGGCTTATCCGCATTACGTACGTGCTTGCTTCCTTCCTTTCTAAGAACCGACGAACAATAACCAACCCAAATGGGGTGAAAATAAAATGATAATATGAAGCATTCCTGAACTATTATTCCCAGGCGGAAATCCCTTGGCAAGTTAATCGGATGAACGAGGAGATGGTACTGCTACGATCGCACAGTATGTAAATGGCGAGAAAATATGTGAATATTTACTCTGAAGAAGGAGACTGTCGCCTTTGGAAAGGGTATCCGGACCACTTCCTTAGAACCTGGAAGCTCTCGCATTCACCGTTTCTCCCACAATTCATCTCTAGACGTTCTAGCCTCACCCCAAAGGACCTTCCACTCTCTGGACCTGTTCCGTGTTCAATAAATATGTCTTCTACTGTAAGTAAATGGATTTAATCAAAGGCGGTTGATCTCGATTTTCGGTCTTGGTGTAAACGAGGTGGTTGGGACTAATAGAAACGATTGACGTGAATTCAAGCGGGCCTTAAAAAGGAACCAGTCCAGATATCTAGAGCTCAGAGAAGGTCGATCAGAGACCCCCTTCTCCTCCACCCAAGTGGAACACCGTGTAAGGACCCTTTGCACGTAGTTTGACATTATTCACGGTATTTTCGTCTTTGCCAACCAAAATCTCGTCCAATTGTTTCAAAGGCACATCAGCCACTTTTGCGTCACTGTTAACCTTCGAATGTTTTTTTGCAAGAAAGTAAGTATATCAGGAAGTAAGCGACAGCTTGTAAGGAAATCGACGAGGCTCCCAATCAACCACATTATACTCTCCAGTCAGTCACGAGGATTTTTTGGGCTTTGAGACAGGTTTAGTATGTGAGTATGTGAATAGGGTTGGGTCGGAGTGAGTTGTGTGGAAGTAGGTAAAGGATAAAAGGGAAAAGTATGTGAGGCTTACTTCCTTTGAAGAGGAAGAAGATCCGTTGGGCTGGAAGGAATGGAGGAACTGTCGCTGGGAAATGGTGTAGTAAATAACTCAAACCCACTCACATTGCCAGTCAGCAGCCACCCACCTCCTACTTCCAACCTCCAACCTCCCACCCAAGAATGAGCGGATCCTATGTGGATATCACGAATACTCTATTCGCTTCACCCAAGACATCATCAAAAGATAACACTAGTTTGGAGCCAAGAATGCACTTGGAACGAAACCCACCAGATCGATGGTGGTGTAAGGATGGCGATATCTTCCCATGGATCACGCACACTGACTGTACAGTGGTATGTGTACGGGGGATAGATACGGCTACCAATTTGGGGCGGGAGGGGGAAAGGGCCATTAGCACATGAGAAAACGTCCAGGTGAACCCGACGCCACAAAGAGTTGTTTACATTTGGAGCTCTAAAAACAGCCCATCATCACTATGAGAATCAACACTTTCCCCTCCCCGATTATCCGACCAAAGCGAGACAGCCTCACGGTAGAAAAAAAAAACTTTCTACAAATTGGTACATAGCTATGGAAAGAGCAATTTTATTGTTTCGTTGACGATCCCCATGATCCATTTACAGAATAATCGAGGTTGTCAGTAACGAGCTGCGTAGAGCCTAGTGGGCTGTCATTTGTTTTGACATTTGCCTTGATTCAATTCAAATGACCAGTTGAGATTTTAATGGATCTGTTTTTGCAAGCATAAATGATTTACAACTTTCACAAACAACTGGATTGGAAAACTTCAATTCAATTAAGCGTTACTTTTTTAGAGCTACTAAATAATGTCCTACAAAATAGAAAGAAGGAACTAAAAAGAGCCATTGCATTCCATTTGTAAAAGTTGAAACATGTTGGGTATCATATTGTCAAGGTAAAATTTGCAAAGGAACAGGTAAGCGCCCCATTAGCAAATACAATCAGTCTCTCGTCTAACTCCACTTTCTCGCTTATTACCTGTGCGACCTCCTAAGCCAATCAAGTCCGGTCTCTGACAGAATTTCATTTTTAATGATTAATTGCATTAGGTAAGTGTCACAAGAGACAAACAAATGAAATGATATCCTGCACCAATACAGATTTACAAATACTTGTAGACGCAAGTGTTATGTTCCATCAGTTCGGTAAAGTTCGGCAAATGAGAGGTTTCGTGATTGAAGCCCTAGAGGCTCTCCTTAGGGCCCTTTCTCTATTCATGTGAAGTACGAAGGAGACGGACAAGAAAGGCGCCAAGCAATATTGATGCCAACAAAAACCGACGGTAACGAAGACACCTCATCATCAAAATGAGGAGTCTGCTCTATTTGTGAAGCTAGAGATGATGAGATGAACAAGAAACTGACGTCGAGTGGTGGAAGCCGCAAAGAAACGTGATCCCAATATTGGAACGTGTTATGGTACCGCTTTCAAGAGCAACGTTAGCGGTTTCCCTTCCCTCGACGCTTCAAACCTCACCCAAAGCAAATATTTAGCCAACTTTCAAGTCAACAACAGTCCAAGTGTGTTTGGCATGAGGCAGAGCAAAGGACATCTGAAAGCATGGACATCAAGACTTCGTTGGAGAGCATCGCATTTTGTCTCTAACAGATAGCACAAATTCCAATATTTCCCTCGTAACCTAAACGGCACGAAAAGGTACGAATAATAAAGCAACCACCCCAAGAAATAATACAGCTGCACCTGATGAGTCATACACATTGGGTACATGGGTCGTTTGGAGAGAATTGGACCCAGAAGACCTCATTTACACGTAGGGCAACCATGAACAGCACTTCATGAATCAGAGGACAAACCAGAGCATTTGTGAAAAGCGAGCACGAGCTAGCCTCTTCATAGGGCCACACTGGTTGTCTCTCTGAAATATTTTCCCCCCTCTGTTGACTCTGCTCTTTTTGGGTCCAGAGACTCCAAAAAAGCTACTTTTAAATTTGACGAATACTCTACAGTATTAAGAACATTCTCACTCCATTGAGAGACCATTGGACGTCGGTGTGGTTGCTCTTGCAGTTGCACATCTATAGATCTAGAGTGCTGTCTGTGTCTATGGTTGTTGTTACTGTTACTGTTGTTGTTTGACATGGGCTTGTCAAGTTTTCTGGAGAGAGCGACCAGCCGGTCGATCTTGAACTAGGTGAGCTCGGTGCACTTGGAAAGCTCACCGCTAAATATCCTGTCAAAGTTATAACCATAAAGATTAGCCGTTAAAATAACGAGCGACCGAATCTTGTGGTCTGGCAGTTCAATTAATACTCGATGAAATGGTGTCGTTTGCAATAATGATCCATGTAAAGTACGTTGTACGGTGGTGCTTGTCGGTCTAGCCTGCTGACTAGGTTCGACTGGGTCTGCTTGGGTAGGCGGCTAATATTCAACTCGATCACTTCCATTATAGCTGAAGGTCATTAACTAAAACTACTCTGCTACAGGAAACTACCGCTACGTTGTCCGTGCTCCTTTGTAACAAATTACTTACTACATCACGGTGGTGGTGGTGATGGTGGCCCTGCGGTGGTGGTTGTCGTCTTGGGGGTGATTATTTAGAAAACGCCTCCATTGAACAAACGGAAATGTGTAATGACTGGAAAATGATCGGACTCAACGCCAGTATGCACATGACTTTTTGTACTTTCCGTATGAACGGCGAGTGCAAGAATGGATTTAAAGAAACATACTCTCTCCTTGAAGTAGTTAATGTACTTGCAGTGGTGTATGACAAGTTGGATTTCAGACATTTGTTCAATGCTATCAATCTCGGTCCAAAAAAAAAACTTACACCGAAGTAGAAAATCCCGATTATGTGAACTTGAAAATAGCAACAAAAGAAGGTAGAATGTAGATTGTGAGAATAATTTGAAATTCCTGCGCATTTGGCAAAAATCTTGAACTCTGTCGAGATCCTTTCAAACTTCCCCTGTTGGCCTCGGGGCAAAGGGACCGAAGTTTCTCAACCATGTTTCAATGTTCCATCTTGTACAGGAAGGAACAATTGACAAGATACTTCTTGGTCCCAAGGAAACATGCTCGTATGCAGTGTGCACGGTCTGCATTGCCCGAGGGCTTGCCTCCGAGACGTGGAGCAGGAAATGTAATCGCATTTGGACTCATTCAGGAAATTGGTCATGTTCTTGGGGAGCTTCGACTTGGACCAGCACTCCACTGAGCCTAGCCCAGAGGGCCAGGAGAGGGAACAAGCACACGACCCCAACAGATGAGGCTGGGGTCTTGCTTCGCCTCAGGAAACGAACTGACCCCTTAGGGCATCGCTTTTCGATTGAAAAACCTCTGGGGTGGGTGGGTCGCACTCGAACAACACAACGAGCTAGGAAACTCAGTTTACTTTGCAAAATCTTCTGGTTGTTTGATGTTTAGGTTCAGAAACCCCGCTCGCTTTTCCCTCGTTTGAAGGATCGAGGAACACTTTTTAGGGTGTTCGAAGAAGATTTGAAAGTACGGAGAACTTGCTTTTAAACTTGCTCGAGGTGTCTTGAGGGTATGGCGTGTATAATTTAGCACTCTGCCTTCACCGCCATATCCGTTCATTAATTTCTTCGACCAAACTTGTTCCGCGTCTGCTGACATTCAAGGACCAGCAAATGGATTTCAGTCACATAACTGATCCTACATTACATAGAAAATAGGCCAAACTGGGCACAACTTAAGGACTCTTGGTACAGTAAACTCACTTCTCAAAGACTAGGCCGAGCTCAAAGGCAAGCAAAGAGGTACCTTTTACAATGACGACAGATCTCATTTTCCTATGCCAAAACGAGAGAGAGAGAGAGAGAAGCACCACTACAGAAATAAAATGCTAGCAAATTTGTGCACCCCCAAAAATGAATGGGTCTTGAAAAGCTTTTTGACAAGCCAAGTGAGCAAGTGCCCTTCCATCTACAAACCGCAGCAGCCACAACAGAGGCCACATTTGCCACCCTCGTCGTCGCTCTTCCAAATTTCGAGGAAACCAGAAGAAAAGCTCTCCCACGTACTGTACTGTGCTGGAGAGCCACGAAGGTTGGCTGATGGTGTAATGCGACACTAAAAGCCAAAATTTGGTTCATTAAACTATCTTGAGTCCGCCCATTAATCCATAGGGAGTGGAGAGATAGTGGAGAGCAGCTGAGGAAAGTATCCCAGAAATGAAAACGGAAAGGAAACTTTGTAAATGCATCTTAAAAGTTTGGACAAGTGGCTCAAGAGCGCTCTCCGAATGGGTCGTTTGTGGTAAACAATTCAATCTTTCCTTCATTTTGGAGGCTATCAAGTTAATTTTTACATTGGTAATGCGAGATGAGGAGCCCAATATTACTCATCATGGTCGCGGTCTCCCAGGTGATCCCCGTGACACCCTATTGTCTGGAAACTTCAAAAGAAACTTTCTCTTTGTCATATCAATTCAGGAGGGAATTGAAAAAGTTTCTTTCTTTCTCTCTCTCCTTCTTTTCCTCCTCTTTCTCCTCCCTTTCTGTCATTGAATCTTAGTTCTCAATGGAAATCCGCGGCCAACCAATGCAGGATTGGGGAAAAAATTGGTAGAAACTTGGTTCCTTGGGAACGAACCGTCTCTCTTTCCATTGAAAGACGAGAGAGCGAGGGACGGGCAGCTAGGGGGATTTCTAATGACAAGGATTGGAACCGACCTGTCATCATAATCTTGGCTCACAGAAAATTGTTTGTTCCCCTTCTACCCTAGGGACCTTCACCGAGGATTTTTTTTTGAATAAGAAAAAACTATTATTTATCCCAGCATTACAAAGAGCCTTACAGAAACGCAAGCACCTTCAACAGAAATGAACAAATAAATGTGTATTGCATTATTTAGTATGCAATCAAGATTGCAATGTACCACCCCTAAAAATGTATCGTTTAGGTCACGATAATCTCTGTATAGTATGTCCATGAATGAGCTCGTACGTTCCTTTCCGTCATCGGGAACTTATGGTGATCAAGCAAGGTTTAATCGTTTCAGCGAAATCAGTAGTTATAGTGCGTTTGGAGCATAATTCCCGCGTGGTTCTCATTTTGAAGGTGAACCACGGTGTACATCCACCAGTAGCTTACCGAATCGATTATGATTGACAAAGAAATGAGGGACAAGGAACTGCGTTCCCTCAAGTCATATTACGGTAAGTGGCACAGGGCTTGTCCTAGCTCACTCGGTTCCTCCACCTGGACCAATGGCAGGACCATGAAATATGGCAAAATAACCACTTGGAAGATCTATGATGGTGGTTGTTTCTGCCACGACTTCATCGCATGTCATATGTCATAAAGATTTCCCTCCCTCGATTGCATATGGAAACGAGACTTGCTTGTGCGTTTGTCGTCGTATGTACCGTGCGTATGTACAGTAATAGCAGAGACCCTTTTGTTTGGTCACGTACGATCGTGTATAATCTATAGCACTTAAGCCAATATGAGAGCCACTCCGAGCCCTTCTGAAAAGCCGGCTGTTGCACCCAAACACACGAACAGAACATATGCAAGGTGAAATGAATGAGACATAATGTTGGGGGGTTTCTTTCCACCGATTCGTTCCGCTGCATCTCAAAGCCAGCTTTCGATCCAACAGGAATGTTGTTGTTCCCCATCCACATTGGAAAAGGGACTTTCCGTGCTACACTGGATGATCTGCAACAAGCAATATTTCCCCCTCTCTCCCCCCAATGGCCTATTGCTAACAAATGAGTAGAAAGTTGAACAAATTGGTTGGGACACGCAAGTCATCAAAAATGCAACCAAACGAGGAAAAGTGTGGGCAAGGGCGACCAAGTAGTTCCCCTTTGCATTTGTTGGTTGGAACATGGAACAAGCTGGGCTGGTGAAAAACACATCACAAAGGTTATGCTTTCAAATGGTTATGCATATCCAGGACAACCATTTCGATCTAAGTCTCACAACTATAGCAGTTGCAGGTCTGCCATGGTGAACAGCATGATTTGATTTGACGAAGGCCTTGAAGCTCGGATAGAAAGAGCAAACTTCAGTTTATGGCTAGGGTTGTAAGGGGCTGTAAGTGCAAAATGCACATTTGCATTGTGTATTCTTCAGCGAACAATTGGTGGATTTCTTCCCTGACACTAAAGCGTGGGTGACTAGTCGTCTCTGGCGAAATTCAATACTAGGGTCCTCTTCGACAAGTGAGATGAGTTCTTCTACTCCTAGATGAGCTCGTGAGTGAGTTCGCCTAACAAAGTGTTGAAACTTGAACTTGAAGGGGAAGAAAGTGCTCGAGTCATCATATGCTTGTGTGCCCTTTAACATCGGAAGTTCTCCACGCAGAGTGTTCGTCCCAGCGGCTTTGATGGTTCCAACCAGAATCTGGGTGAGCCTCGCAATCTCCGAGGGAACATGCTGTGTTTCCACACGCTCAATCTCGCACTCACCATCGCCCTCAATCCTACTTGGTCTAGTGTTGCTACTCCGACCACCACTTACTCCACGACCGCCATCCTGTCTTCTTGGGAAGACCATTCAATTGATTAAATACAGGACCGGCCCAAACCACGAGCCAACACTCCTCGGTCCTCGATTCGCGATCCTTGTCCTCGGAGGGTGGAGAGCTCAAGTTCCACTTTTGTCGCTTAACGACCCTTTTTACGCCTGAGAAAGTTTGGTTCCCTTGAAATGAAACGCCCTTCTTCTTATGATTCACAATCAGACACTGATGGGAAAGTGGATAACGAAACAATTGAACCGTTTTTAGGCAGTGACAGAGTCCATGAATCATGCAAGATAATCGTAAATTATGCTAGTACAAAGTCGAAGGCTGCGCGCGTGCCCCTAGATTTCTCCTCGTGAGCCTGACAATTTCTTTTGAATGGTTTTCCCAGTGCTGTCGAACCCTGTTCTAAAGGGTCCTGCTGAGTGAGAAATGACACTCATTAAATGAATGGGGAACAAGGCAAAGGCAGAAATGGATCAAACGAGGCCAAGTGGAACAGAATCCGAGAACACGGGGAAACCTCCAGACGCGATCAGTTTGAAATGGAATGAGATTTTTTACTCGTCCCTCTGTGTTTGAGAGTACATATTGAAACCGGCTTGGAAGAATACGAAGACAAAAAAACGACGACAGAAACGTGGGCGAGCAATTCCATTTTTCACTAGAGTTAAAACGTTTTTCGTGGTCAGTGGCTCGTCGACAATGGGTCGGTCGGGTCCCCTTTTAAGAGAGGATGGTATAATTTACATGCGAATTGCCCTCTATATGTCATTTCTACCTCAATTCCGAGTGTCTTTGTCACAAAACTGGAGTTGGAAATAATTTCGTTCGTGCATCAGTTCGAGTCAGACTGGACACGTCTTTCTTTCCATGGACCCTCCTAGCCCCTTTTTTCACCCCAACTCGGCGATCCCCAAGGTTTTCACATTCCTTAATTTATTGATGATTAAACTCTATGACTAGAAACGACGGAACGTCGTTAATTTATTCATGATATTTGCACAAAACGAAGTCTCGCTCGCTATCCCTCGTTTCTTCCATAATAAGGATAATAACAGTGCCAGACTATTAATCCCAAAAGTGCACACCACCTTTTGAGAAAGAGAAAGAGAAAGAGAGACCTGATCTGTCGAGGTGTGACCAGACCCCACAATGCATGACTGTCAAGCGAGCGAGTGGCATAATCCAACCCAACGGACGGACAATGAGCAAAGCACTCACCAGTCACACACTCAGACATATGCACGGCTTAGAACTGACTACATACGAGCGTACATAGAGACCGAGGGAAGACATTCGTAAAAATTTTACAACCTCTTATTATTGCGTACTACCTCCCTTGCATGAATGGGGAGCTTCCCAGATCCCCTTAGCCAAAAAAGCACACACATTCCCGACCATCACCGCAAGGGTTGATGCAAATTTGGTCGAACGATCCTCATAGTGTAATGGTATAGTAGGTAGTATCGGTGGTTGGAAATGACCGACCACGCAGGAATCCCAAGGATTGGGCACAAAGGTCCAAGTGTCGACATTTTTACGGCTCACTTCCGCTGTCTCTGTCGTTCACCTTTTCAATAACTCAGCACAAAAGCGACAGAGCCTTGATTATTCCCACTTTGGACTTCCTCCACTACTGTACTACGTACGTACATTGATGGGAAGGAGAGTAACGATGATTTCGAGAGTCCATTTTCTTGTACAAACTTGGCAACCCATGGAATATGGATATGAGATCCTTGTACGTCAATATCGGTCTTCGATGTATGAATTTATCTCGACTCGTACTTCTGATCTTGGGCCACTCACTAATGGCCAGGACGTACCAAGCTAAGAGCACTTTTAAGAGATGCTAACCGGTCCGATTGGACGTGTTGAGGTGGGATTTTTATAGCAATGTCAATTTGTAACCATTGAAGTGCTAATTTCCTCCATTTGTCTCGGCGATGAGATGACATGAAAGGGCTCTGTCGTCTTCTAAATATGGCATGGTTTTAACCCTCACAGTCACGAGCGAACAGATGCCTGGTTGTGGCGGTGGTGATGATGATGGTGGTTGTAGTTGTTGGTATTTGTCTGCAGAGCTAACTTGAAAAGTCGTCGTACGGAGCCAGAAACTGGGCATGTCTCGAGGATATTGAATTAAAATGTCAGAGAGAATTTCGGAGTAATAGTTATGCCAGCCAACCAAGCCCGATTCCCGATGACGGCATGTGCTCGTTCCATGACCAAAAAGAAACCGTAATTCAAGTTTGATGATTGAGACCTGTCTGTAACCGATTTCGAATTCAGAAGGGGGAAAAAGAGAGGGGAGCCGCAGACCAAGATGCGATGACGAGCGGACACGCTTTCACCAGCAGACTTTTACGATTGTAATAAAATTTGTTATCAACCCCTGCCAGTCCAGACACATCCACGCATCCATATAAATGTGAGGCTGGCATTTAAACTGATCTTCCACTACACATCATGTTGTATTGTTGTTACTCACAAAATGAGAGAAAGCGAAGTCTCGCGTTTGCGTCGCTTGATCACATATCAGCTGGACGGAAAATTTATTCCGGAATCAAATTTATGGTGATCAAATCCGAAGGTAGAACTAGAACTAGGCAAGAGGGGAATGGTCATCAAAGTGATCCAACATGTAAAGCCCGGGCTCACAATTCGCACGAATCCCCGATGTTCCAATATGCAAATCCCTTGCAACTGATTGGCGGAACTCCCCTTGGAACCCATTTCATTTCTTCTGCGACTAAACGGATACTCTTCAAACAAAGATCGATGGAATTGCTCCTGCCTCTCGCTCTGTCGAAGAGAGCCTCAGATTGCGACGAGTGGAATCAACCTCAATCAAACCGTCGAGAATCCTGCTGGATTATGGAATTTCAAACGCCTAGGGACCGGATGGAGCTCGGGCTTGCCCACTGAAAACGATCATGTTCCATTCCCATTGGCGAGATTCCCATAAAATGATCGAAGCTTGAAGCGCATCAAACCTTAATGTCGCTCGTATATGACATCGTAAATAGGGAACACAAAAGGCACATCTCACTGGAACACGAGCCACGCTTTTGCCTCGGGGTAGACTTTAGCACATGATGTGAGAGGTCTGTCGACAAGAAAAAGACACGGACTAGCTCAACAATAGTGTCTCCAAGGGTCTCTCATCAGGGGTTTGTATTTTTGACAGGTTTTTGTTTTCATCTGGGTTCAAGCTCGAGCCATAACGGCCCCACAACGGAGAAAAACGAAACTGTAACCATACTGATTGTGACTTGTACTGAAAATCGGATGACTAAACCTTCAGTGATTGACATTTGATCAATATACTCAAGGACCTCTGTGTCCACTCTCATAACAAATTGACTGCCTCAATCGCATTGTTTAAGCAATTATGATCTTCAAAAATAGTGTATGACTGGCTGAACATTAAAAAGAAAATATTATTTTCCAATACTTACCTGGCTGGCTGGCTGACTGGCTTGTGGTTATACCTTTCTTTAGATATGACCAGGGATCGAATCCAAGAAACCAGCTACGACGGCAGGTTCGGGCAAGAAATGTTATTCATACACGCCATTCCTACTGCCATGGATGGATAGTAAAAAGTTTATAGTTGGATGCATAATGAATTCAAGCTAACAATGTGCAACAAAATCCACAACCTATCTTCTCAATCAGCCTCGTGAGTAACAAGGATTGATCAATCACATTGATAACACACTATTTTTCTCTTCTAGGGCCAGAATTTCAACTCGCTCCTTATTTTTACAAGTGCTTATCTGATTATTTAGATTTTTTATTGGACTTTCTTGCCAACTTGGTTTGCTCACTGATACCTGATTGTACGGTCACCGAGGCTTGAATTGAATGGAAATAGCCATTCTCCGAAACCGTGACAGTGGCAGTGTCGCTTAAATACTATTTTGGAAGATCACATCTGCAGTAAATTCCTTAAACTCAGACATGCTTCTCATCTCATTTTCAGGGTATTGAATTATGACTTGGATTCCATTTATGGATACAGATCTCTGATCATAGATGAGCATGGTTTGTCAAAGCGAACCTTTCAGCTTGCACAAATTAGCAGCACATGGAACAGACTTTATATTTGTTCGAAATCCCAATCTTTCTCCTCGACTATTGAATAAAGTGTTACAAGAATGCATTAGAATTTGGTTCTGATTCATTCAGCACGCGTGATTATGATCACGTCTGCATTGGAAAACGCGGAAAGCACGTGGATGACGGTATGCAGGCTTTAGAGCTACTTAGAATGCAAATGGACCATATCAAGCCATGAATTCCAAGTTTGGGAGTAGAACTCCATGACTTATACGTCTTGTACTAGTAAGTAAACGCATATGGAAAAAATGAGTAATGAACATTTGGGGGCACTTTGCCGCTTTCATAAAAGTGAATTATGTGTGCCTATTATGCTTGGAAGAACCAAAATTTGGGATCAGGCACACCCTGATTTGAGTCACTCTGTACGCCTTGGCCTCCTGAAATAACGCCACTAAGAAAAAATGCCATCTTGGCTCAATTTTACCAAAAAAGATGGAAATGTCAAAGAAGACATTAAGTGAGCCATTCCAAGGCTTCCTTTGTCTCTAAATGCACGCATAATTTGTAAAGAGACATGAACACATTTGTTTCATGTTCAGAGAGAGTCTTTAGTGGGCTGAAATGACATTTCATGGTGAGCAGGAAAGTGCTATCCCACCGAGCAAAACAACAACAACAACAATAACAACGAAGACGATGACGACTACAACGGCAACATTTCCGTTGTACTTACATAGTTTCTTTGCGAGTCAGGCAAGCCAAGACTCGACGGGGCTCAGCCCCAAAGATCCACGTTTCCACAGCTCGAGGATCTTCGTTTGCCACGAACTGGCTTATCTGAATAATGATCTAGTTGTAAGCTATGTTTTGCTCCATGCTGTCAAAAATGACGCAAAACGACGGACGACTTTGCCTTTTGCTTCATACCGTACAAGCCACTATATCAACATTTTTCCACATTTTCCAATCAGGTTAGGCCGACCTGTCTGAAACTATCAACATAAAACCGGGTCATTTGTTCGTTATTGTGCTTTACAGTGGACGAAGTTCATTTATCATGCAGTAAGATGTCATTGACAATCATACAGACTCACGGTACGATTGCAAGAACAGTGGCAGTCCGTTTTTGTATCTTTTCATTTGCAAACCACAGCATGGGTATCCTAAAATTTGTATACAAAGTGCATGAAAGCGAGGCCACCAAATATGTTGTGTTGTGGAATTGTGCATATGAACTGTAATATTCGCGATAGAAACCACAAGCCAAGCAGGATTTCCAGCAAGTCCGAGTTCGACCACTGGGGAATAAAGAGTTAGAATGAGGTGCCGTAATAATGACTGATTCAATGGGTTTCAAAGCCTGAATTTCGCGGCGAACTCGTTACATTGCACTGGGTTCATGCAAAGACAAAAACTAGAATCAGCAGAACTAGAGGTATTCCAGTGCAATAGTAGAAGTAGTGAGAGTGCAAAGTGAACCCATCGTTGGTGCAAGTTGCGGTTGAATGTCAGATGAGGAAAAACCGAGGGGAGAACAAAAGTAATGAAACACAAATTGACAGTTCAAAACAATTTCTCAATGTCAGATGGATTTATGAAGTTCAGATTTGACAGCACAGAAAATTAGTTCGGGAAGGAACAATTTCGTTTTTGTCCAACTAGCAAGAACAAGATGAACTCTTCAGGAAAGAGAGAGAAGAGAGATGGAAAAAACACTGGCGGGTTAATACCTACATTAGGTTGCTGCTTGCAGCATGGAAAAAGAAAGATGTGCCAGAAGAAAATTGAGTACAGGCGTTTGTATTCAAATAAACGTGGATAGAAATTATTTCTTCATCTACTATATTTGCCACTCCCTTGACAACCCTACTTTAAAGAATGATGAAGCCATTCTCTAGCTCTATTGTACATACACGTTACGCACATCTTCGAAGAACACACGTTTTAAAACCGACCGCATCAGCTTCCATCCAGGAGATTCTTGTTTGCTCACTGGTTAATGATGACTTTTGAAATTGGATCTGTCCTCGATGGATTTTCGAATTTCTCCGCTGTTTTGTCTAACCTCGTGAAAGAGAGGTCGATTTCTCTCGGCAGCACAAGTAGCGGCTGTAACGCCTTGGCGTTTAGCTTTTGGCAAGATGAAAAGATGTGCCCTAGTGAAGCGAGTCATGAAATGACTTTGCTAATGATGTTCTGTTTTCGTCCAGGGAAGACCCAACCCGAGCATTCCAGATTTTTGTCACCGTCACTATATTAATGGCCTCAAATCTGTTTGGAGGCAACGAGGAGCACATCGCTCGACATGACACAATCATTTGTAAGTCCGTGTGTGCCCAAGATGAGATTGAGACGACAGTAGTAGGAGCAGAGCAGACAAACGCCTTCAACGGAGTATCCTCGACTTGAACGAGTTTTGAGGCCACATGTCTGGCCAACTTGCAACAAAATGCAAACTTAGGCACTGTTCGTATGTACAATACGTACTTGTCGAGAGAGGAAACATAATGAAGTCGAGCTGGGTGCAAGTATTTTAATGGACGAGACAGCCGGGTTAGAGTGCAATCCGCAGGATATTGTACTTAGGTGTGAGAGCAGTCTTTGGCATTGAAAAGACATTCAGTGAGATCTGGAAGGATTGGCCTCATTGAGCCAAGAAGGTTGTCGTTGTCACAAACGTTGGGATGGATTGGACATTTTACGAATTAGGTGCCACATGACAAGCTGAGAACATTTTGAAATGGGTAGCCTTAGGGCACGAGTGTCACAAAGACGGTTCAGAGGCACAACGCAGAGCCTGCAAGCTAGCCATGAAATCTTGGCACTCCTTAAACAAGGACTTGTCTCTTTCCCATATCTGTTTTCGGCAAAGATCGTCCACTTGAAGCTTGTAATCAATCAGCAAGGCTGGTCAAGGCTTGGGACTGGGAAAAGGGGAAGAAAAATAATCGACCATCAGGACTATCGGGGACAGAGAAGAGCATATTTTTGTCAGTGTACGTTGAGCCGTCCTAGATCGTCAATATAGGGTTGCACTCATTGCTCCATTTCGAGTCACTCTGTGCCTAGAAGATTTAAACACTTGAGGCTTTAGGGAAGCTCTGTTTAGCTCATTTGAGGGATTTCCAAAGTGGGGAATAATAAATATTTTGATTTTTGTGAAGGGGGAAATTGCTTTAGCAGAGCCCGATGAATGATATCTTGAAAGCTGGCCGGAGATCTGGACCATTTGAACTCGTACAATACAGAAATGGGCGAAGGGGTTGCTGGTACGTTCGTATATACGTACGTACATGTACATATTGTACTACTAAGTACGAGGATGAGCGTTCAAGAGCAATTCCCAAGTCATCAATTCCTGGCACTAAATACCACGAAAGTGGTCGGAATTCGGCCAGAACTTGTGCTGTTGGTAGCTTTACCCTCTAAATTGGTAGCTTTTAAAGCCTCCCTCAATAAATAAACTCCGCCCAAGCTAGAGCACTCTTCACAGGATGGAGAAAAAATGTAAAAAGCGTAAGTGCATCTCATCCATCCATTGGGTCCGAGTCAGGTTAGAGCCTGAACGGGGAATAAATGCGTTGGTGTCAAATGGTTCATCCTCTTCACCTGGTTATCCATCCACATCTACCCTACTCACGCATACACACACTCACTGACTGAGCAACTAAGCAACACGTCGTTTGTATGGAAAAAAGCGAACGCCCTCAGTCAAACGACAATTTATTGCTTGTTGAAATGCTTGAGGGGCGGTCCGAGAACGAGTTTTTAAGTCGATAAAATTCATTAATGTTGATTGGATTGGGCTTGAACCTTTTTTGGGCAATAATTTATTGCCGACACTCGAAGAATCGACGAAGAGCACCACAACCGAACTTGTTTAGAAGTGCTAGGTTACCGAAGAAACTCCATCAAGGTGCTCAAACGAGGATGGAGATCAACTCACCTAAAAGGAAGAAAGAAAGTAAGAAAGAAAATGGCGGGATCCGTAAAAAGAAGAAATGAAATGAAAGAAACCGCAGGAGATAGGCAATATTCGCTTGGGAATCAACAATAACATTTGCCAGTGATTGGGAGAATGAAAATGCGTGCTGAATTTTTGCACAAAACTTATTATGAGCGTCCCAGCTGATGGCTTGCTATATCTAATCTGGTCATATTGATCAATTTCTAATCGCTAGCTATTGTCCAAAAATTGTACTAGTGGATCACAAAACAAACGTGAAAAAGAAACATTGTTCTCCGCAATGAGTCCACATCATATATCAATCCGAAAAGAAATTAAAGGCATCCCAAAGTCCTGGGATGTGCTTTTGCGCAGAATTCTAGTAAAGCCTTCATTTTTTCACGAAGTGACCGTCTTTAGAAATGACCAAAAGCAACTGAACTGAATAGAAAAATGTTTCATGTCAGTTGCCACACATTCCATGCCAAATATTGTATGTTTGTGGAAAACCTATAAAGGTCCTCAGTACGTTTAAGAAGAGGAATCCGCGGGTTGTTTACTTCTTCATGGACGAAAATTCATCTTTTTGGGGTCACTCTGCACACAACCATTGGGAATGGGTTGAAATACACAAGAGGTGTAGAAAAGGCAAAAAGAATCATTTGTCTTTTTTCCCTACAGAGCCTTTTTGACGTATCGCCATATTCCCATTACTTTTAGTGTGAATGTCCATTTTTGTTAAAAAGCTTCTGCATTATATAACTAGAACTCCACTGGACTTATTTTTGACCTTTCATTTAGGCAGTCTTTAAACGTGACATACGTAAGGGAAGATGGTTGTGGCTCAGTTGACTAGCGCGAGACCAAAAAGTACTCGGGTTCATGGGTTCGAGCAAAGGTCTTCTCCCGCCCCTCTCTGGTGGGTATCCACCTCGAATGACGATCCTTAACCCCAGAATGGGTCCCTTATCACTAGACTCATTCAAAAATGATGTTCGTATAGGTTATATATAGAAACATGTTCGTATGTCGAGTATAAAATTGAGAGGGTTTTACAAACTGGTTTTCTTCTCAATGCCTCGTTTCAGCTCTTTCGCACATGCGAACCGTGAAACGACTGCCATTTCTGCTCGACGTGAAAAAACTTATTTTGTTGGAGCCTACTTACAACTAAAAAATGATATCGAACGTACATATACAAAAATATATATCGAACGTACATATACAAAAATATCCAATAAATATATTTTAGACAAATGTCAATTCAAGTACATTTAGGTCGTTTCGGTTTAGAAATCCGACAACCCTTGAAGAGCCAGTTACTGGGAGCCAAGCGTCATGAAGAAACGGAGGGTTTGTGAGGCTTGGTTGATAAATATTCGATATCAGTTTAAAAATGTTTTGAGATCGTTTTAAGGCGGAAATTGGGTTTGTTTGATTAAAAAGACAAGATGAGTTTGATCAAATGATATTTAGTATCATGTCATGAACAGTCTCTTTATGTTAGATCTAATGCAACTGAATAACATGTGATTGTCCGTTCATATATTTCGGTCGCAGGAACTTGAAAAAAAGAATAAAGGGATTTTTTTGCAGACTTCCTTAACACTGCTGGGATTGGAATCCAAGCAGTTCAAGACGAGAAACTTATTTATTTATATACATTATTTGATCGACCAGCAAAATTAGAGTTGGCTGATCTGGCTAACCCTTGAAAATAAGGTTGATCAGGAATTTTAGTCAAAAACTTATCCAAGTCTGACTTAAGTCCTGCTACTGGATCAACACCTACGTACATACTCAATAGGAATATTTGAGGGCAGCAAATTGAACAATGAAGGATCCCAAAAAAGAAGAGAGGTGGACTTCATTGCTTTGACTTGCCTGGATTCTCGAAGGCTTAAAGGTGCTCTCAAAACGCACATCACAATTGACCCTAAATCCTGGGTTGGGACAAAGCTCATGAATGCTTTTGAAAACGTACAATATCAGATACCTTTCGTACCTTCTCTGAATACTGTACAATCCCAACCTTTCGCACCTTCTCTGAATACTGTACAATCCCAACCTTTCTAACCTCTCTTTGTACGAGAACTCTCTCATATCCTCAATGTTTCTAGTAAAACATCTTTGGACCTGCTCAAGATTTTACAAACCTGTTGAACTAATTGGAGCCCAGATGGGAGAGGCATATTCAAGATGTGGCTGAACAATCGACTTATACAGAGATAGCATCGTGACACTACCTCTAGACTTAAACGTGCGATATTTCCAACCACATGTTTGAAAAGCTTTACCAACTTTCAACTGCGTATGCTCATCGAACTTTCCATTATCTTGGAGGACTAAACCTAAATCCTTCATGGATGACCCTGCTGAATGACCTTACCTTCATCGGAGTGTCTAATGACGTCGACCCAAAGGTCATTGAGCGAAATTTTATTCCATTCAGTGCCATGCTACTCGCAGCAACCCAAGAGTAGATTTGGTCTTGGACCTCTACCAGAAAACCGGTATTCTGACCATTCCTATCAACTACCAATTTTGTATCATCAGCATAGGAAGAGATACTGACATTACTACTACCAAGCTTCTAAAGTGGAGCAATGAAGATGATGAAAAGGAGAGGACCCAAAATGGAACCCTGAGGAACACACGACTTGACATCATGTATGTCACTAAGGGATCCCTCAACCTTAACTAGTTGTTTCCTACCACAAATGAGTCTTCTCAGCCAATTGAGAACCCTGCCATGGATCCCAATCTCATAAAGCCTGGTAACTAAAAGACCATGATCTACCTTGTCAAAGGCCTTGGCAAAGTCGAGATAAACTACATCAACTGATTCATGGCTTTCTAGTCCCTCAATAACCCGCTCAATATGTTCAATCAGTTGGGTAACCGTGCTAAAATGTGCTCGGAACATATGCTGACTAGGAGGAAGGACTTCATGAATATCGAGAAATTCAACAAGTTTGAACTTCATGATGTTCTCAAACACCTTAGCAATATTCAAAGTGAGAGAAATCGGCCTATATTTTCTGGGGAGCGACATGTCTCTCTCCTTTTAAAAATTGGAACAACATGAGCTACCTTCAGAGAAGAGGGGAACTTGCCCTGATCCAAGATGCCAAGCATCAAGTACGAGAAAACAGGAGCAAGAACCAGTGAGCATCTCATTAGAAACTGAGATGTCACACCACCAGGGCCAGGAGAACTCGGGAGTCTCAAGTCTCTGATGACCTCTAAAGCATCTTGATTTGTGACTACAAGATCATCTAAACGCTCAACTTGACTGACCTTGTCAATCTCAACAGACTCAACAATAGAGCAATGGCCTGTTGCTCCCAAACTCTTTGGAGTTGAAAACGCACTAGAGAATTTATCTCCAAGTATGTTGGAGGATTGACAAGTTGTTTTTTTTTGCTCCTCGAAATGTGATTTAAATAACCTATCTACTAGGCTTATTTACAAAGTTCAACGTGATTTAGTCCCTTCGAACCACTTTGTCCACCATGGTTACTTCTATGAACGCATTAATGGCATTGTCAGGTTACAATTTCCTCCGGGGCAATTGCCATTCGGGAAATATTGAAAGAACGGCTAAAAACCAAGGATTCATTTAAAAAAACTGCATTTAAAGTGCAGAAATTCAATACGCATCCTACATTAGTATCGATACACACACAAAGCCACGCGGTATTATACACCACTACTTGTAACAATGAAAAGAAAAAAAAAACAAAGCTAGTTTTACTTAGTCTTTACTTTGTATATGAACAATACCTGATGAGCTTAACAAAGTTGCAACTTTCCAGAAGTGTTCGTTTGAGCAAAGAATATTATGTGGAAAGGAAGAGGATGCTGGATTATATTTTTCAGGGTTCAAATCGTGTTGAACAGAAACATATTTTGAAAACTCCCTAAGCAACCTTCATTGCAAAAAGAAGGAGCGACGGGCAAAATGATGAAAAGCGTTGAATTCATAGTCCAAGGAGCGGAATGGCACACGTAATCTGAATCTGAACACCATCATTTGTTCAATGATGGCATTTGGAAATTTGACACCTTGCCCCGTCAGGAAACCATAGCTCTCGCCGGTTTCACATATTTGACGTTCAAAAAGCAGACATAAATCATTTGGACTGCATTGGTATATGGGCATCGCACTTTCTTTTCATTCAGGGACAGAATGTGCAAATTGCGGACCTTCTTTCCAAATCAATACATTATCGGGCAAAACAAGAACAACACTTGTGTATCGTATTGTGCGCTTCACAATATCTCTCTGGATGGAACTTGTCCACTCACTCACCCAAGAGAAATCATAATACTCTCACTTATTATCAAAACTGAACCCTTTCCTCATTCATGCACAAAAAAACATCCTCCTTTAGTGCCCATTTCAGATGGAATTGAAGGAAACTCTTCGCTCCAAGAGTCTGAATATTTGGGTGTTATGAAGACATAACTCTCGATGTGATTTTGCCGAGTCATTCTCAGGAGCCACTGAACAAAATGCAATAAGGTCATTCGGGTCACCATATTGGGCAGACAGATCTTTCCACCCCTTCCATATCCATGGAGTATTATTCCCTATTCAACGCCGGTTGCGTCCATGGGCATATTACGGGAGCGTTGTTCCCAACCCCAGTCAAAGATCGCCAGCTCTTGACCCTTGGGGCTTCTTTGATCTCTGTCCAATGATGATGATAATGATTCAACAGGGAATATCGGGGTGTGGAACGAATCCTGGACTCTCAACTATTTCTAATTAAGTCGTGCTTCTCGCTTTCAAACTCTTGGCAGGGAGTTGTAGTCTCCCAAACCTAAGCCTCTTACGCCAGGTTCGATCATTTAGGAGATTGGACCCTGACTTTTGATGCCGAGTCGATTGAAACTGTAAGGGAGAATTAGGTCAGGAAAATGACATGCTCCTTGGAATTAATCGTTATTGATATCACTGTAATTACAGATGTGCTTCCAATCACGAGATAGGGAGGACGGGACTTCCAATTTGGAGGGATCTCTAATTTGTTACAGACACGATAGACGAGAAGGAGGATCGCACCAACCACCTAGTCAAGATCTCCGTGAGAAAAACTCCCGAGGACGATGAATCTGAATTTCAATCTCAAGAACTCGAGCTCGAGTTGAAGCAAAATTCCAAACCCGGTCCAGTCCCTGGCAGATAGATGAATACGTACGTGCGAGAACGTAGTAGAAATTCAGAGACATTGGTCTCATTTTTCGACAATAAAACCAACAAACGTTGTTGTTCGACGCCACATCCGCAAATTATTCGTGAAACTTAGTTCGTACACCTACTGCATGTCCGTAGGTAACACATACGGTAGAGTAATTATTTCAAGAAGCACCCAAGTGATTTCTGTTTTTGTGGCTACCGTTTATGCAAATACTGAGAAAACACGTTGTTGGAAAAGAACATTTACGACTTCCTTCATTTCGCAGTACAATCATCGCCGCTTGATCATTCACATGGCTGCCAACCAACAACAGAATGATTTCTTGAAATCCAATTAAAATGCTGTAAGCGAGTAAAAAATTGACCAAAATAACACCTCGCCTGCACATTAAACGCTTACGAGAACATTTGGTTCAATTCTATGCTTCACTCTATGCGAACCAACCAATTGCCACCCATGTTACAAGCTTGAATCGGGTTTTCAATTGTTTAATTTTGGACAAACGAAATGAAGCAAATGGAAGCAGTTGTTTTTTTAATCAGAAAAGCAAGGGAAGTGGTTCATGCATGCATACATGCATGCACGCACTTGGTTCATCAGTAGCTGCCAATAGTGTTAATTGATGTGGACGTGAATCGCTTCAAAAATAATACGATGAATAAGGTTCAACGTTCAGATCAGAAATAGCTTGCGTCAACAAAAGAATCAGGATTTTTGGGTGTTTGAAGACATGAGGAAAAAAAAGACGATAAAGAGTCCGTGGCAACTTTTTTGGGCCCAAATTAGAAGCTAATCAAATTCTCCAGAAAAAAAACACAGCGTTAGTTGGTAGTGTTTGAAATCGTAGAAGAATCTTTAGAACCCCATCTCATTAGAGCCTTGAACTCATCTCGCCCATTTTCAGGCAACAAGTTGGAGATGAAGCTCTCGTCAATTGTCTGTCTATGAGGGGTAGGTCGAAGAAAAGGCTTTAGTTTTTACACAATAGATAGAGATCAAAGATCTCATATGATTTCCAGTCAATTCCGTGGTAGTCAAAGAGGAGAAGGGAGAACACTATTTTCGGGAGTCGACCAGAAATATGTGAAGACAGATTAATTGGGGGAGATTTCGTTTTTGTTTGGGCTCAAGAAACCAGATTTGGCCGTGCCAAGAAGCAACGCACTTTTAATGAGGTCTCCCTCCGTCTGCTTCCGACGAACCTTTGTGCCAACGTGGTAAATGCGAGACCAAAGATATCTTCTAGCAATAGCAGTGGTAGTAGTAGACAGTTGGCTGCTGTCTCGTTCACTGAAGAGGCAATTCCAGAGCGAATGAATGTTAGCATCCCATCTGCTCCACCAAATATGTACAGACGAGAACATTTTGTCCTGAAATCGGCACATATTTCTGAGTGCTTCAACTCCTGGCTTTCCATATATTTGAATGTCAAAAAACATTGTTGAATTCTTCCACATGAACGGCCATTGGCGAGAAGGAAGAGCGAGACGGAAGATGACAACTCCGAGAAGCGTAAAGCGAGATCTTTATCCGAGGACAAAAACAGAGCATGTTTTGTCGACAACTGAAAACTGATCTTTCTCATTCAGATTTGGAGCTTTCGTGGCAGAGAAGCAAGGAGGCGACTCTGCGGCACATACACTAAACGTACAGTAAATGGCAAATGTCAAGGGCTTGTCTCGAAGTCAATTTCGAGTATATTTGGTCTACTCAAACCAGAGGGAAAACTATGATATTTCACAATCAATGTCATCTCATTTGTAAAGTTCGATGTCACATGAACTCACACACACACACCAAAACATGTACCCCAATATTTGAATCCATTCCCAAACCAATTAATGCAAAGCTTCACAAATGCCGCTCGACCAAATAAACACGCGAGGAGAAATTCATTTTCAAAGCCGGATATGATTGCAGTTTGAACATGAGTACAACTAACAGAAACAGGGTGAAGGTAGTGGAAAATCTCAAATGCTGATTCGGATTCGATCAAAACCCGCAAGCAATGCTCACGGACAACGATGTTTCTTTTGTTCTGTCGTTGCTCTGTCTACCCCTTCTTGGTTCAACGAGTGCTTGTGATAAACTTGAAATACGAAAACTACGAGGAACTACTGGAAGTCGAGTGAGTGAGAGTACCCAGATATTACATTTTCCAAAAATTTGACAGGAGACAAATGTTCCAAAATGACTTTAACACAATTCAAGCGGAAATGAGTTGGAAAAAACATTCTGAATGAAAAGAAAAGAAAAAACTTGAAAGAGTTCATCCACATCATTTGCTAGCTACTCTATCGTCGTTGTCGTCGTCGTTGTCAAACCCGGGCAAAGTTTTCGCCACATTAGTTACATACATACAATCAACACGTAGACAAGGAGGAAGAGCAAATTGAAGCAACTCCATTTAATGACACACCTCTGCCATCTCGAGAAAATCCGTCCAAAGAATGTATGTACATGTATTGTCTTGCTCTCAAATAGAGAAACAATTGGAGTGGCGCAAATAATGGCCTGAATCTGTTGCACTTACTCATTCATTCCGTTTGGAACACATGGACTCGAACAGAGAAACACAAGACAACACCAGCATGCAGTTAGTACGTAGGTAGAATATACGGACGTACGTATGTTTCAAGCAAATGTCTCGGGGTTCGATTTCACCCTCGGCAAAAGTGATCGCCAATTGGAATCTTCGAGAATTCCCCATTGACTGACATTTGTCAAGAAATTCAATACACTTGAAGGTTGCGTTGTGGGCGATGATCATTCTCTCGAGCATCGCCCCCATCGGAGCATTTGAGGTCTGGTACAGAACAAAAGCTTGATGATCCATTTGGCTCCAGAGCCGTGTATACGGCAGTGTGTGCGTGTGTGTGTGTGTGTATTCAAGGTATGTATGTGTGGCTCATCTAGGCTTGGGCAACAATCTCCACCACACATGACAAAGGCGCTCTACTACGTATAGGGAGTAAAAAGTCTGACTGATTTCCTGTTTGTCGGCAACATCTCAATTGCTTGGACTCAATCCCTGAGAAATCGCTTTTGAAAGGATGATTACTTTGCTTCTAAGGGGCATTCGGTGGGTGCATTCGAAACACGTTCCTCAAGGTTACGGTTGCGTGGAATTTGAACAGCACCTCGTTCATCTGTGATTTGTGAGGAGCGAGAAACGATTTCAGGGTGGCCAAAGTCAGTTGGAGTGGTATTTGGGGTCACAGCAAATGTCAACGCAGATGAACACCAAGTGAACCGTGTGACAAAATTGTGACAACCCTCGGCGTTGTGTGCGTGAGGTCACGGAGATGGATTCGCCTGCATTGGAGATCTCACTTGAACAACCGATAACGTCAAAGCTGGTGCCTCTCAAGACATTGGCCAAGAATTCAATGGAACCGGAACCACCACAACGAAAGAAGCACTCGTTTCGAAGTCGTTTGTTTCAATGGTGTGTTTGCCTACTATACCGTACTCCAATGATTTAAGGCGCTATGGCTGTTACTTAATCGCTGGCTGTAGCATGAATTATGTGGGACTAAGTTGAACGTATAATTAAATTGCCTTCGCGGTTGCCCCTCGGAAAAAAAATATATTGAAAATCATTACGGGGGAATTTCCTGGCTTTTCGAAATTTGATATGGCCTGAAATGACAGTCTGAAGTAATTGTGGCCATTAGTCAGCTGTCGAGGTTCATTTGGTTCTATTCTTTGCTGGCCCTCGTTGGCACTCTGGCTCTTCGAGCATTGCAAGAAAATTTAATCGATCCAATCTATTTCACTTCCAACATAACAAATGATATTTAGCTCAAGGAAGAGGAGCAATACCTACGAGTTCCAATATCCGTTGAACAAATGCTCCCGAATTCCTGAACGGAGAAGACGACCGACCACTTAATGAACAACTTGCCATTCGCCAGATCTCTTTGTACCGTATGTACAATGTACGTACAGTACAATACATCTTGGTCGGAGATCTCTCGTTTGTTTCATGATGATCTAGGACAAAAAAAGGAAACTCGGATTCATGGCAGATATCCGTTCAAGTGCGAATGGCCACTTGCCATTGCATAAAGAAAGTTTCTAGGCCATAGTGAAAATGTTCTAATTACTACACACATGCGCATAATAATGGTTTTATGTACCTGGTAATAAGCGGTCATTTTCTTGTATCAAAGCCCGTGATTAAACTCGGAGAAGAAACAGAATCACTGCCATTTCATCGCCGCCGAGGAATATTGGACGAACCACCGTAGACAAAGGTAAGATAATTCACGAAAGGTCCCAGTGCTTTCGCGATGTAATTCACGATTTAATAGTATGAATACCAATCTTACTACACCTAACGATTGGAATCTTGGCAGTGTGTGTGTGTGTGTATGCGTGTGTGAGCCCAGATCCTTTAGCCCGGAGGCTTGTGGATTCAAGGTGGTCACCAGACCACAAGATTTCAACAAAGTTTACGTCCAACCATGTTTAATGGGTGGTGCTGGCCTCTTTGATATCAAAGATTGGCTCCATAACCTGTCGTGAATAAATTACCCAATGTACGGCACACCTTGTTCCCCTATGAACAGTGGGGAGTGTCAAAATACAACATGTCCTAAAGTAAAGTGTTCCGACAGAAAAAAATGAAAGATCATACGACGCACACACGCACGAACGCATCAAAACTTGATGGTGGACCAGACTTGGGCTGGAATTTATGACATTGGAATTTTTCTTGCAAGGTGGATCTCTTTAGAGGGATGTGATCAAATATTAGGGCTCGTCAGTTGGTAATTTCATTAGTAACTCGGGCAGATTTATGCAAAGGAGCCCTCGTAATTGACCATTTGGAGCCACATTTCCCTTCCAGGCATGGTAAATGGTTTTAATCCAACCCAAACTCTGTCAGTTTAGTCTCGTAAATGCAGAATGGAAGTTAAGTCTTCGCAAAGTGAACGCTCAAGTTTTTCTCTTTTCTTTTGAGGCGCTCGTCTTTTTGGCTTCATGAATGACATTCTCTTCAAACCAGTAAGTTAGTAAGTTTGTACCGGACAACGAACCTCCCGAGGTTCGACCTCAACCGCAATTTGGCTATTCCCAAGGAGAAGAAATCATTACGCTTCATAACGACGGCCAAAAAGATCTTAACAACCATTTTTGACTAATTAAGTGTCTCTTTTTCATGCACGGACGAGTGAAAAATATCGCTTGACTCACTGTTCGAAATGAACGATGGCAATACAAACTAACCAGGCGGTAATTTTGAAAGCTATGTTTGGAATATGGACAATGCAATCGATCATAGTTTATTTATGTCCCACTACTGGAAAGGGAAGAAGCAATACAACAACATTTGCTTAGATTCGTCCATTCAATTCAGTGTCGTGTTTATGGATATCCAATTGTTGTGGTGGTGTCAAGAACAAAGCGAGAGACAGTCCGAAAAAGAGCGTGTAAGAAAGTCTCAAATGACTATACTTAGGTGATTTTAACGAGCCTCAGATCTCATAATTGTAGAACCATTCCAATGCATTATTGCTGTCAAACAATTAAGTTCCCTTGTGTCCATTTTGTGGCCCTCGTTCGTCGTTCGTTCGTTCATCCCATCGTTCCCTTTATACAGTACACGTATAAAGGTACAGTAGGTGTGCGCCATGAATGTTGTAGTAGTTATAACATCCGACGTACTCGTACTTAGAGACCTACGTAGGTACGTACACGTTACAATTGGACCGGACTAGAATTAGTTGTGCGGACATCGCCGATAGAAAATGACAGGTTAGATGACGAACAAAAGACTTTTCCACGGCTTGACTAAGGTGCCAAAAAGGGGGTAAAAGAAATTATACGCTAGGATGGATCGGCAGGCAATGCCTTGGTCGTCCATATTGTATATGGATTTTTTTGATCATTTTCTGTCAATCTTACTGATGAGAGGATTCATTTCATTCACTCCTAAACGAGCACATGTGTTACAAGTACGTAAGCCTTTGATAGAGACGCTACACTACACATACAACGTACGTAGAGAGGAAATTTGTCATAACATAAAATTAGGCAGGGGTCCTCGCATTCCCCTAAACGCCCATTCAATCAAGACCCGAAAGTTGACGATCAGCTCAGTCTTGGCAGGTAATGAAAAAAATATATAAACTCGAAACCATTGCCAATGCCCGAGTTCTGACCCTAAAGTCAGATTGCGTTCGAGGTACTACGGGGCATGCTTCGCAAATTTCTTTTAAACTAATGTTGGGTCTAGCCCTTTAAGGTACTTGACCTGGGTTAGAAACGCTTTTGTTGCAGAGCAAATTGGAGGTAAATTACAGATGTTCTGTAATTGATGTCTTCTGGCTCGAATTTATGGTACAGGCAAAAGAGATATGTGGGTTACTAACTAATAACTACGCACTGTTTGAGTCAGACCTGGATTTGGGGGGTTTCTGGCCACAGTAGGTGCTTGGCTTTAGGGTTTCAAATGTCCCTTCACCGTATGATTATTTCGTTCCAAAAACATTGCTCTATTGTTCCCGCATCGCGGAAATATTCCAAGAAATGTCCGACTTCGTTTTGGGGCACATCGTGTTTGCTCCATGACAAAGAGCGATTCCCCGGGGGGATTTGCATATAATCCCTAATCTGACCAGAGCATCAGGCACTTAATGAGCGTCTATCACACTCACTCACTCCCTTTCTCTCCACACACACACGCACACACGTACCCTGTTTAGCATCATCAAAAATGCATTCCACCGTGGCCACTAATCATATATCTTGTCAGATGAAACTGTAGATTTTTGCAGCATCTCTTTTCCTTCATAAACCAAGAAAATAGGCTTTTCATGGCCCTCCTTGGGGATGGACAAGCCAACCAACCCGAAAAATCTTTTTCCTTAGCCCAATATGACATTTAATGCCTCTTGACGAGCTTGCTATGCATCCTTGGGCTTTGTTCCCCCACCCCATGAGTGGGCATTAAAAGCCTCATAGTGGGGAATGAAAAGATTTGCAGAGCACACTACTCATAATGACGGAAGCTGATTCGAAAAAAAGAGTCTCTGGCTCAATGAGGGGATTCATTCCCTCTTTCCTTCGTCCGAGCGTGAAACTGAACCCAATTTCCAACAACACGGGCTTGATGGATGACCTATCTATGTGGGCAAGCAAGTAGACGAGATAGAGAAGCGACAAGCGGAGGTCATTTTTTCGCCTATTTCCTCAAAGAACCACGCTTCGTATTGCACAGGGTGGTGTAACGCGATGAAATCGAGCGGGCCCTATTAGCCATATTGCGGTTGGAAATTGTCTGGGGAACATGGGGTCGTGAACAGAGATCGAGTGGATGGCCAGGTGCTCTTCGACACTAAAAATAGATTGATCCCACAATCTCACGATCTGCCTTTGTGATACGAGGAATGATGCAACCGAATTTAATTGATCTTTTGACCCAAGGTGCCGGCTGAGAGGTCTAAAAAACGCCAGTCTGGATAATAACTAGGATCGAGTCCAGACACCTTCTGCTCGCTACTTGTGCTCATGAAAGAGTGCATGCGCTCTTTTTCGCCAGGTTCAAAAGGGCCATGGCAAAAAAAACTTGATTGGCTTTTTAATGAAGTACCGATGATATTGGAACAGGCAGCATTCAAATCCAAACAGGAATGAATACAAACCCATTCAAGCATGCAAGATCCTACTCCAATGTTTCCTTGGTTAAGACGAATCAGAAGGTGTGTGTTTTTTCTATAAGAAATGGGCAGTGTAAAGGGTCTATCTACATGCATTGTGAGTAACTCTTTCTACATGGAGTATTGAGATGTGATCGGGAGGGCCCATCCAATCTAGATTTTATCGTTGTGATTATTTTCTGTCTTATCATGGCCGAATCTCAGTGGACCGGCTAGCATATTAATTGAAATATGCCGCCAAATTAATTGTGGCCAATCAGACTCTCTTTAAGCGCTGTATCATGATTGTGCCAACGAGCTGGCCCTGAATCTATCAAAACACGGTCAATCCGACTATCTATCGGATTGGGAATGGCAATACTACCCTTTGATATGGTCGACCTTAATCGCCAACATTAACCACAGTGTCGCCCAAAACGGACATCTGCTCATGATGGAAATATTTCTATCAAGAAATTTGTTTCCTGTCTGTTATGAGAAATAATTCGATAAAAATTTCACTACTACACTTTGAACGAACCCATAAAAAGGATCATTTCGGTTGAAAAGACACTTGCTCCGAGGTTCACGTTTAATTGCTTGATACAAAAAGGGGAAATATTTCCCGCCTAGTGAGATGGCATTTGTGGAGACAAGCAGTTCGAGATATACTGCTACTACGCGTACTATTACTATTACTACTACTATTCCTCGTCCCCTTGTCTACAGTAGTAATTGGGTCTCAATCTTCAAGCTGGGCCAATTTTCTGTCTGTGCACTCAATGGGTTCCTGGCAGCGGACAAATCCTGTCAACATAGATCTTGCTCAACCAGAAATCGGCTTTGGGAACAAATTCACTCCTAGGCGTATTTGCACTCTGCGCTCAGGAAAAGGACCTCTAATTTTGGGATTTTGGGGTTAGAAGTAGGCCCAAGTTTGCTTTGATGATACGTCGACGGCCAAATACAAAATGGCAATGTAAAGCAATATTCTGGCCAATTTTGGAACACGAACTATGTTTAGAAGGGATTGGCAACGGATTGTGAAAATATGGAGCTTACTTAATCCTCTAGAGAGGCCTTACAGAATTGAAAGGGAAAACTTTTGGCAACTCTAGCATCCAGTTGTTCGATCCCCTTCACTGAGATTTACTTTATTATCTCGTCGTCTTTTGGCTTGGATGTGATCCAGAACAAAGGGGAACTTGGGAGATTGTGCGAGGGGGAATTTACGCACGGTTCCACGATATGTGATGGAACAGCGTGAAAGTTCGGACTTATCATTGTACAGTAACGGTAGAGGGAGAGGGCTGAGAGTGGGAGAAAGGAATAGGATTTATTGGCAATCCCAACTTTCGTTCTCCCTCTCTTGCTTTCTTTCTCTTCATGCATACTAAGCAAAAATGGCGTTGTGATGGGGACAAGTTGGCACTTTTGTACAGATAAGGGCTCCCCAAAGAAGATTGATGACCGTTCAAGAAGAGGACTAATGAATGGCACATGATCTACATTCGAGCATCCCTTGAGCCGAAAGGCTTGGGCTACATATAATAACCGGTGATATTCTGCAAGCACATTGATATTTTTTTTGTTCTTGAACCGTTTCACGACGGCATTGGACCAAAGATGGCGGAAAGGTTAGTTTTGGGCAACAGAATGATTGTTGTGGCCAGGATAAGTCACAAATATTCTTTTACTGAACCATTACAAGGAAAGAGAATCAAAAAAGGGCTGTACAAAATTTCGAAAACAAATGCAAGAACATTAAAAACGGAGCAACGTTTCTTAAGACAAGGACAGGGCATTCAATATTCCATTTTCTTCATTCGTGTGCGTCAAATTTCTACTACAAAAATAAATTGAAAGTCCTGAGGGCACACCTTCGAGACCGACTAATGAGCCTTAGAATCGTCCTATGACCTTGCATGAGGTCTGACATAAGCATAAATTTCGTTTTAAATTATACATCTTTTGGTAATTTTATTCGCCCATCGTAAATCTATAAGAACATACAAGCGTCAGTTTGATCATAACTACCATATTAACAAATTCTAATCATTATTTCCAGTATCATAGTTTCCGAGCTGTGTTGTAGAGCTGATCTTTGTTTACATTATTTCGTGACAGTAGAAAAGAATGAACTTTCCATCATATGAACAACAGTTAAATGTTAAGGAATAAATCGGGTTTAAAACATCGATCATATTACTGTAATACAAAATACATAAGTAGAGGAAATTTCGCACAACCTAGTAAAAAGACGATGTGACAGTTACAACACCATTTGGTTCGTAATGTACTACTTGAAGCAAAACTAAACAAATTTTCATTTTCGCAAATTCCTTTCATTTTTTTGCAAATGAAAACAAACTTTTGATACATCATTTCAGTCACATCAAAGCTGGATAAGTCTTGTCCTCTCGTCTCCCCTTTCTCATCACGGTGGTCAGCAAGCCTTATCAAGTTCTGAGAGAAATGCTTGAACCCATCTTTGTAGCTTTCTACCTTGCAAAATCAAAAGGAAAACTTCTGATCTTATTGTCATTTTGAGTTCTTGTTTAGCTTGAACACTTCCGAAAAACTACCAAGATCGTTTGGGATATTTTCATCAACACATAATATCACATTTCAACCATCGTGTTGCTCGTCTTTCGGGTGAGAGGAGAAGGGTAAGGCGATCATCGAAGAATCCAGCTCAAACAAAATATTCATTATTTTTATTTATATTGCTTAGTGTCCTACCTCCTCAAGCATCAGATTTGATGATAAAGACAATAGGTTTGGCAAAATAAAGAAAGTCAATTTGTTTTGATGTAACATCTGATCCGACAACGATAAGGGTAGAGTCGATGGATCCAGCCAGGACCCTTGAAGATTTGTTTGATCTGGCTGGAAGTCCTTAGATATGGCTAGCTCTCGAATTCAGAGTTGATCCAGAATTATGTTTAAGAACTTGCCAAAGTCCAGGAGCTAATAACCTACTTCTTCACAACTCACTGATTGTTAGTTGACTTTTTGGATCAATGAAGTGACTGTGGTATGCAAGACCACGAGGAGGAAACGCAGAGCCTTTGAAATTCACATATCATAACATTTGGCATCCAAGAATGAGGCACCACCCACATATTAAGTGAAAGGTCATTGAGCTTTGTATCAACCAGTGTGTTCACAATAACTTCGTTTGGCTTATAGACAGTCATCAATGTTTTATCAACTTGAAGCAATGATGGATAGCAAGTAGTCTATCACGGAGATGACAAAGACGGGTTCAGAATCAAAAAGAGTACAGAGCAAGAAAGAGTGTCACTGCAACAACACCTAAAGCACCATTGTTCCAAGGAAACCCCTTCATCTAATTTGTGAACTATACAATTCAAACGTTTCAACAAAATCAACTCAAATAATATCCCTTATGAATATAAAAAAAATATTAAATTGAATATCATTGAATATGGTAAATGCCCGTTACAAATTCAAGCCCAATACACCTGAAAAAATATTCGATATCTTGAATATACGGTGATGCAAGATGAACTACAAAATATGTAAATGTACTAGAGCAAAGGCTCCCAAAGCTGGCATCTATGAGACGATTTCGGGGTCGCCGGAGCCCATCCAAAATATTGGACAAATTCGTATTCAGTACACGGCAAGAGAGGAGGTGTGGTGAAGAGGTTAGCATACGAGAAGTTCCCGGTTCGATTCACCTCCACGACCTTTCTAGAGGAAATTGATTGAGGCCAAATCTACTCCCACAGACCGAGAACCAATTTGATACGAACAAGACATTGCTTGTCGGAATTGTATACAAATATGTGAAAGCTATATTCTCTAATTGGGCGAGACCCAAGCCGACCCTAACATCTCAAATAATAATGCAATAACAAGACATTTCATCATTTACCCGTGTGTGTTTTGTCCATGTTTCTTCAATTGACTTTTTCTATGTTCACAGAACCAATTCTGGTCATATTTATTGTGATATCATACTCTAGTTTAAACGAGCGGTTTAAGAGGCTGCCCTAACAAGGCAATAAAAAATTCGAGACCACTTTCTTTCGCGTTCTGACAGGATCAAAGCGAGAGTGTTGTGCACCCGACCGACCTCTTGAGACCCACTTGTCTGTCAAATTTGAAGTAACATAAATGGATTCCATTGGCCAAAACTTGAATTTGGGAGACCTCTTTCTAAACTAAGTCATTTAAACGTTGAAGGCCATGGAGGCGGGGTAGCCATAGAGCACCTTTGCACCTCCGCTAGAGTAGGAAAGTTCACAAGCTGAGAGAAGAGTGGGGGGATATATTTCTAAATCCCAGGTATCAACTAAGATCTTCGTAAAGGCATAAAGGTTAAAGTCCTCTGTCACTGAAAAGGCCAAAGGAGCCGTCCCACATCAAGGAAGAGTTCCAGAACAAGAGGCACAAGGCAAAAGTGTCAGAATGGTGCTCTGGAATCAACAGAAGCTTTTTGCGATTGATCAAATGGACACAAGAATCAGGTGCATCTTGACCCTTCCCCTCAGGCGGCCAGTAACCTCGGAGCAACACGACAATCAAACACCCCCTTGGCCTTGGTGTGATGTTTGCCCTTGGGAACTAATGAATGCGTCTTCGTGGACAACGGCAACAAAGCAATAAGGGACTGGAAAGAAGCTTGACCGCAACAGCGAGTAACAATCATGTAGAAAAACGGCCATGAAATCGTCAAAATGCAACTAAACTTATTTTTACTTTCTTTGTAAATGACAGACTTCGGTGTTTAGAATGATGGTGTTATCTCATACAGTATATATATTATGATTGGTCAGTGAACTGAAAACCCCGAATGATTCAGATCCACATTCCTGTCGTGTTGCTTCACCCAATGTCGCTAAATCGTGGTTGCAGCATTGCACAGAGTCCAAATGAGGTCCCAATGCTTACAAACGTTCAAAATTGAAGACCAGATGGATTAAAACCGTGAAAAACAGTCACTGTTTCGTTCAGTGAAATGGTTTTCGTTTTTAGACGAGCCGAGACGTTTCAAATTTTGAATAGGCAATCCCAATTGTGTATGAACTAAATTCGCATTGGATAATCGTAACATCCGTTGGCCAAAGACATCATCAAATTCTTTACTCTTTATAAAGCTTTTTAGCATAAATCTGAACTTGAATAAAAAGAAACTAGCATTAAAACATTCAAGACCTTTAACTGAAAGTTGGATGCTTTTTATTTTTGTTTTTTTTTTTGCCATGGACACTTTATTTCCAGTCTTGAGTTGGCCTATATCTATTTCTAAACCTCCCTTCATTGTACTAAGCACCAAAACTTTCAGAAATGTTCCCTATCTCTAGTATTTCGTGTGTGATCCTCATCAAGTTTCTGACCAATATAAAAAGCAATGTTTATACATCGTGAAGGATGGATCTTGGAGTTACATTGTTAAGAGAGAGTTCTTACTTACCTTGTTCTCGTTAATGGGTTCCATGATGTCCAGTAGATTGGCACTATTCCACTTACACACAGTCCTTCACCAACAATGTTTTTGCCCTTCTCCACTTGGCACTTAAAGACACACACAAAAGAGTTTGACACGAATTAGTAATACAACACTGTATGATCACACTTTTATTAACCCAAACAGACACTTTCTGGGTATGTATATAGGTGGGTGAGTGGGTGGGTAGGTCGATAGGTAGGTGTTTCTCAATGTAACGAGAGGTGGAAGAGGAGCTTCCCTCATAGAAGAAGCAAATCAGCTGAGATGGATCAGAGTTTGGCCGAGCCAGGTTGGCTTTTGTCAATCTGTTCAGTCTGAAGGCTTCCAAGAGGAAAACTCGCCAGCGTGTTTACAATTTGTTGTAGCAGACTAGAGACAGAGGCGACAAGCAGCGAGATACTATTCAAGTTTTACTTTTTTCGAACTCAAAGCGTGTATATTGCATCATAAGTGCATGTATTGATAGATTAATTAGGTCCGACAAGATCAATGGAATTGGCACATAGAAGCACGTGACTGTCTGGTTTGAATTATGGCAGGCTATTTATGTTGGACCCTAATTTCCAGTTTTGGAATGACAAGGACTGTTTCCTGTTTGGGGTGATTTTTTTTACAGAAGATATAGGTTCCCCTAACGCCTACCTTCCCAACTTATACAAAGGGAGCATGTCACCTTCAGTATTCAGAACGTTTGAGTAAGAAAACAATTATTCTCGAAATTGTAGAGGGCAGCATTGCACAGGACAATCTACGACTGTTTGGCCTGCAGCGCCATCTTGGAAAAATAATCTTGAAAAGAAGCTTTTTTTTATTGAAACCTTGAAAAATACTAGCGATGCATGTAAAAAGTGACATCTAGATCTAGCAGCTCTCTTGATACACATCATAGTGCGTTGTTTTGATTAGGAACGGTCCATAGGTCCCTTGGAGCTGACGGATTGAAAACTTCTTTCCTGGGGCCACGTTGAAGAGTCCCATTTGAACGGGCATCTCAGAATTGAAGATGGACTCATCGGACATGGTCCATTGTTGGGCAAAGGTCAGACTTCTCAGTTCAGTGGCCTTCTCAAATGCCTTGGCAAATTCAAAGGCCATATCCTCGGTACTGCATAGGAAGAAGAAAGGACAATGGATTAACAGAAGAAGCAGAGCTCTTTGAGCGCAATGGAAGTTATGCCCAGCAGGACAAGAAGCATGCATGCTTGTTAATTGGTACTGAAAGCTCATCGAAGAAGTTAGTACGTAATGTATTTCTCGCGGGTCGAAAAGAGAGCTTCTGTGCCACAGAATGGAAACTTGCTTTTGTGTGTTTGAGCTTTTACTTTCAATCCCAATCACAGCTTAAAAGACAACAGCGGGTTTCAATAACTCAACAAGTACTGAGCTCGAAAGAGCGTTGACTGCCATTTGTACATGTTATACATTTCACGACAAAGGTATAAAACTATGTCCGATTGGGTCGTAAAATTCTTTTCATATAATCATAGCCTTCCAGCTTGACTGCCATTAAATCATCAGGTAATGAGTGAATACTATGTCCGCCCGTTCACGGCTTTACCTTTGTTTTCTTTCCTGTCTTTCGATAGAGAAAATATTGCCCATTTGAGGTACTTGTGGGTTTTCCAGAATTTTAATGTAGGAAATAATTTGGTGCCCTATCGAGATTTTAAACCCTCGCATCAAATTGGGTTTTTCCATCAATCGTCAATGAATCTTCATCATTCATTTGAAATACCTCATCCCTTGAGGAAATCGGTCAATTGATCCTTGACATGAAAATAAAATACATGCTCGTTTATCAACATCTGGAACGATGTTGAGGTCGCAACCCTTGGCAAAGTAGACGGTTGTCAATTATGGAAAATGCCTTGATGCATGTCAGCTAGCAGCACTCATGGAAATGAAGCTCTTTCAAGCAATTTCTTTTACACCTGAATAACGAATGCTACGTTATGACTGAAAAAAGCGATTGTCTGGGTTGCCTTTTTAGTCAAATCACCTTTTTACGTTATGTTGGAATCGGTTGGTGCTTTCACTCTCAGTTTTCTGTCTACCTTGAATTGGAAAATTTATTTGATCCCATCACTAATTTGAACCCTAAATTTACGCCACTGGCTGAGGAACCAAGGTACTTTAGAAGGAAGTCACAAACCTTTGTGAACACCAGATCCTTTCCCGCCAAGTTAGGCCGAAAGTTGGTGGAACAGGTGGTTCCTGAGACATGTGGGACAAAGTAGGCACTTTTGTTTGTTGGTACCTGAGCCAAGTGATGGAAAAATTGGGATATGTTTGAATAAAGTTGGCCCTTCTTTTTCAGTGCAATGAAGAAAGATTAGCTTCGTTGAAACTCGAACGAGAGTCTCAGGGAGGAGACGTGGTGTAGTGGTTAGCGCAGTTTCCTAACATGAGAGAAGTCCCCCAGTTCGATTCTCCTCCCCGACCTCTCTCAAGGAAACTTTTAGACGCTAACCACACCCACAGACGGAGAACCAATCTGATACGGACTACTACATTGCCTATCAGAACTATTTACAGATGATGTGATGACTAGCTTCTATGGCCGGGCGAAGCTCATCCCTCCGACCCTAGCACCCCAAATACAAAGAAAGAACAAATTTACATTGATCAATGGTACTAACAGGCACGTTACAGGCACGTTTGTTTGCTAATATCAGCGCCGCTTGCCTCAACGTCCAACTACATCAATTTCAAGGACATACTGTAAGCCAAATAACATTGTTGAATTTAAGACACTCTTACTTGGGATTTTCCTTTACAGCTAATCGCACGCTTTCCCTCCAATTAATCTTAGTTCGACGTAGTGTATTGTAATATTAACAAAAGCTGGATCAATTACAAGAAACGAATGAGAAGATTACGTTTTTGGATGAGATTGTTCTTCTTTTAAGGACCTAATCTAGCAATGACTCAGAAAATTCATCAAATAAGACATGAAGGAAGTATCTCCTTTATGCGCTATAATTTTCAAAATGTTGACTTGTTGCGGTGAATGTGGACACGGAGACGCATCGTCAATCCGTAAGTTTCATAAGTGTTTTGGGGCAAGTTTCGCCATTCACTTTGCTTTTCTATGGTCAACATTGCTAGAAATCTTAACTACAATTGTTTTTCATTGGATAGTGCTCCTATGATACGAAGCCACGCTCTTAAGATTTACTCAATGGCCAAACTTGAAGTGTCGCTTCCTTTCTTAAAGTTCCATGTCCAAGCTAATGATTGACCTTTCTTCGTGCATTGACTGTTGCAGCAAAGTTTCTGACGAACTAGCATGATGATTGGCCCCTAAATTGTGTTAAGGCTTTGTTTGACCTGGTAAAAATACTTGAATGCTTCATGTTTGTGGACTTCCACAAGATAAAGAAAGCCTCTGTTGTCTCAAGGTGATAATTTCTATGGCTCTCGAGCTCACCTCTCCACGTAACAAGAGTCATCGACCCCACGGCTACACATAACGTTGAAGACCCACCTAGAATAGTAAGGTTTGAACGTGTGTTGGACACTCGTTCCTTTGTTCAAGGTGACTGCGAATGAGGCGTTTCTTCGGCAATCAGACACGGCCACAATCCGATACTGATCCGAAGGTGTGGGGGCCACAATTCGCCAATGAAACCAGCTCGGCTCGCCACAATTATTGCAAGCCTTCATGTAACCTTGTCGATCCGAAAAATATTTCTAGCAAGGAAAACATTAACTTTGCATCGTGAAACAGCTTAATACAGTGATTTGTATCATTGCGAATTATTTCAGCACGATCGAAGTAAGGTTCAGATCGGCACAATCGTTTCGGGGTTAATTCAAAACTACGCGCGAAAGCCCTGCATTCATTGGCTCCAGTCAGTTTATGCGGTCGATGTACAAAAAGTTATCCGCGGAGCGATTGTGTCCGATTCAAAGCACCAGGTACAAAATATTCGAAAGATACGGTGATATGTGTGTGTCTGCATGCGTGTTTTTAGCAATCTACCTTCATTCCAGTCTGATGAATGATGTGACATTTCATTAGCGAGTTGCAGTCCGTGCATTCGATTTTATGCATCATGTTTCCCGAAACCTTCAAGGGAAAGGCCATTTGGGAAATAATCGGATTAATTCAGTTATTACATTTGGGCCTTAATTATTTATGACCAAAACTGCGACTGGTCAGCAAAAGTTGCTTCTAATACTCGTGTTTCCTGTACCTCGGGATTAAGTGACCACTGAAGAACCACTTCTGGCTCTTGAAATCTGGTTGTAACTGCCAGGTAGTAGAACCTCCAGTCTTTATGCCGGGACTCGAGGCACGCCCATCCGCCTCCGCATTCTCTCACATAAAAGGGCAGAGCATTGGTGGACTCATAGATTGTTCTCTCGTATACCTTGTGAATGGCGGCCTTGTAAGCGTTGGTGTTCATATCGTTGGCACTGTCTGAAAGCGTTCATTGACAATTCAGCCACCTGAACGAAAGCCGGAAGGCATTGATTAATGAGGACTTACAAAACTCTTTCTCCGTGTAGTGATAGCTGGGGCCATGTTGCCTTAGTTTGTTGTAGGGATACATCCAGTAGCCTTTGTAGTACAGGTACTCAAACCTGACCACGCGGTCGTAGAGGTCCCGGGTGCAATCACGAAAAATATCAGCCCCTAGAGCGCTGCCAATAAAAAGCAATAGGAGGGACCCAAAAGGTCCGAAAAGCAGGATTTTTCGCTCCATTACAACTACGTTACGTCAGTCGAAAACAAGCTTGTGTGTCGTCAGTCATTCAATTGATGGTGTGAACTCTAGTAAAGAATCAATGATACTGTTCGCATCATTCATCGCTTGAGCGCTCAAATGTTTTGAAGGACAAAAGGCCCTGGAGAGAAGGGACATCGCATTCAAAGTCCCACTCATTGGCCCTCGGGAAAAACTGGCCTGCCTTGGGAGCATCATCCATCCCATTGCCGAGAAGTGATCTATCTTATGCTCACTCAACGAGAGATCGAGAGGAAGAACGAGTTTTTGCCCTACTATAACGAGTTTCCTGCCTGTTTTCTGCTAAATGAACGGAGGGCCATTTCCTGACTTCGAAGTGTGAATTGCGTAAAGGGGATTCTTTGACAAATGCTATAGCATGAAATGCTATATACATATTTTCTTACAGCTCGCATTCAACTAAACTATATAAGGCATTATTTGTTTTTGAGACTAATGAAGGTTAAGACCGATTTGGGAACAAAAAGTGCGGCACCTCCATTAGGTGAACAGAAATTGTACCTGATGGAGAAAGAACAAGTGTTGACTACTGAGGCAATAGCACCGACTCTCTTGCAAAGTTACAGAAAGTCGTCTTTTCATTCACGTCCTGAACGTTCCTCGAGGCCGTGTCCTCGTAGTTCCGTGAATGAGTTGGCGATTGGATGGAGAGCGAGTCGTTGAACCATTTGGTCGGGACAAAATTGAAAAGGTTGAACCTTCAAGCATGCTTTCCTAATTTGGGCTACAGTGTATCTTGGCCTTCAAAAGCAGCCTTGGCCTTGAGACAATTGGACAACGACTGACATTCAATTTGATATGTGTTTCAAAGTTTTGGCCAAACATGTTCGGTCGACCATCGCTCATCCATGAGAACAGCGATTACTAAGTGATGGAATCGCAATTGTCCTTCAAAGTGCTAATATTGGGACCAAAGCGAGTAGGAAAATCGTCGCTGGTCAGAAAATTCGTATTTGATGAGTTCGAAACGGCCTACGAACCGACAATTGGAGTAGATTTTTCCACTAAAATGGTAAGCTGATCATGAACCGCTGTAACATGTCGAGAATTAGCATTTCAAAATCGAGTTCATGTTCAAGTGCAAGTGGTCTCAGGTAGCTGGAAATACGGGTTCTTTTTTTTTATTTTCAGTTCAATCAAACAACTGGATCGAAAAGTGTGCTTTCTCAAAGCTCATCATCGCGTTGTTCTTCCAACAATGAATGGGCTAGCTCTCTTGTGGTAATTGACCACTAAAATCAATGCCCATTTACGTGCAACGCTTTGAGAGGGCATATGATTTGATCCAGTACCTTTATTGAGGAGAAATTTGAACTGACTTAGGGCCGATTTAACTTGAGGAGGAGCTCATTCACTTGAAATAGAGTTGCTAGTTTTTAAATCTTAGTCTTCCCGTCCACTTTCCATGCGTTCATTGTTGAAGGCTCGTCGTTGATTTTCGAACTGAGCTAAACATGGACATGAAAAGCCCCTGGTACCCGCTTCCAAGACTGAAAGGGCCAAATTCAATCGGCATTTAGAATTACTTTTTGTATGCCATTATGAACAATCCTAATCGTGTCAGTCTTTTTCTAATCCAAATCACCCTGTTGATTCGTTGTTTTCCTACAAATCCAAAGCCCGGTCGATAAGCGTACAATGCTTCTTCCGAGAAGTGAAAATTGATGCAATTTTCTGGACTGTTGTCAAATCTAATGTCATTTACAGATAAGTGATCTTCCAAACCCTTTGAAAAGTGACAATGGACCGCCAACTCTTCGAGCAAAGTTAAAAATTTGGGACACATCTGGTCAAGAGCGTTTTGAAGCCGTTTGCAGAGCATACTACCATTCAACAGAGGCGGCCATTTTATGCTTTGATCCCACCAACGAGGTCTCATGGAAAGAGATGCAATCAATTCTGAACAAGTTTAATGTCATCAATCCGGATTCCAAAATTTATTTGTGTGGAACAAAATTTGACATCCTCGAAGACGAGTTGAAAGAGCCTTGTGTGGATCCCGAATTAGTCCAAGAATTTGCCAATTCCCTGAACTGCGGAGCAAAAGTATTCATGGAGACCTCAAGTAAATTAGGAACACACATAGACGAACTCTTTCGAACTTTGACCGAGGATTGCCTATCTGATCTAGCTGAAACCAGTCCTGAGGTGCTAAATACTGCCATTTCAGTGGAATCTCAAAAGAGACGGAGCTGGTGCTGTCGGCAGTTTCGCTTGTATTGAGAACTGAATTTTCTTGCAAAAGTATTTGTGCTTATCTGAAGGTCAGTTTGAGTATCAGGCACTAGGCAGAAATTGCATATTTGTTAGATTTCCACATTTTTACGACAACAACATTGTGACTGTTAGCAAAGAACAAATAAATAAAACTGTTTCCTTGGAAAAATATTATCCGGACTAAAATTGAGTTAGTCCTGCATGTTCTTCAGAATATGGACTCAGTACAAGTAGTCGTGATGCTCTTATTATGTAATTCAATTGCATTCGTACAGTTTCAGGGACATAAGAGCCACAAGAGGGGAAAATTAGTGAGTATTGAGGAAAAAAAACATCACGACAATGCGAACGCAAAGGCTTAACTTGCGTTTTGAGAACACCTTCATCCCGATTAGTTCGAACAAGGAAGGCTAAATCTCTTTTTTCTCGGCCTCCTTTATTTTACAGTTTGCTTTCCTCAAATGTCTGTTAGAAATACATTTGCTCAAAACCTGCAAAAGGATCAAAACATGATCGACTTCGGCAAGTTTTTGATCAAACTAACATATTCGTCTTATTCTCAAAGGTTAACCATATCCGGCAACTCTAATTCGTTGGTGGACCCAACAATATTAAATGACAATTTAGTTGTACTTGGTGGATCGGATCATATGTATATGAATTGATAGTTCGAGAAAAAATCAAGAAAAATAAAAAAAATGTGTTACTAGTTACGAATGGTTAGCACAAAGGCTACAAGGCCAGTTAGAACTGAAAGGAAGTTACCAGCTGAATGAAGTTATGTCAAACTTCGTAAAGTTGTGTTCTAGTTGAACAACAAGTTCAAGACTTTATATTTGAACTCTTCTCATAACTCACTACGCTATTCAATCAAAATCTCTAGAAAAGTGAACGCAACGCTCTGGAAAAAGACACGCAACCTTATTTGAGTCTTTGGCGAAAATGAAAGAAATCAAGGATGAATTCGAAAAATAACCGAAGAATTGCAGTCTGAAAATGACGTAGTTTATTGGTACATTCTGCTGGATTGTTATGGACATTCATTGAATTTGATAGCAATTAAAATGATAATCGAAACCTCTTTTTATTGTTGCGCGAAGTAAGTATTAAAAGATGAAAGAAATGTCTACAGACTGCGGTGGGCTCATGGGCTTCAATTTTCCCATAGAGGGGGTTAATCGGTGTGCTCATTAAGGGTCAATACAAGTGTGAATTTCTCCATGGCTCTCATTCAATTGACCCGTTGTCGAATCGGCCTCCGACTGATCTGCAAATCGTCGTACTTAGTGGAGGCGAAGGCAAGTAAGTGCTGGCTAGAAGTTATTCTCACTCCGTTGGCCGAGGCGTAAGGCGAACAGTAAGATTTGTTTGTTCAATTATCAAGTTTACGCCAGGTCATAAATTATGTTCTTGTGTTTCACGATTTATTCGGGCCATAAATGGCAACACCTCGCCATAACCAATGGCAGGATGGAGGGAGGATTCCCTTGATTCCGCATTCACTACCGGCCGCTAATGATTCAATCGAGATACGAGATGCCAACCTTATCTCCATTCTACAGACCCCATTGGAAGCAGTCACTTGTCCTTTATTAGGGTTGGCGTCCAGAGAGGATCTTTAATGGACATGGAAGAGCATACATTCTCTCTCTCTCTGGGATTGGGTGGTTATGCTCATGTATGGCTTCCATTTGCATATCGAGTTAGCACGGCAAATTGTTCGGCCTGCAGCAGCGTCATATGCTCCGACATTCCTGACATGGTCTCTCTCTCCAGCTCTCTCTGTCTCTTTCTTTGGCTCTCTTTGAAGTGATACCTTCCTTCGTAACTTAACGAACTTGGACTCGGAGTACAATACGCAAATACTTACGTTCAGTTGAGACATTTGTCCGAGCGCCCGAATGAATGCCTGAATGTCTGAATGTTCTGTCTTGTCGGTGTGCAAAATTAACACTTTTCATTTCGAAGCCCATTCGTCTTTGATGCCACTCGACAATTGAGATCTCATTCTTTCAGCTGTCTCCGGTAAGATTGTGGGACTCCCCTATTTGCAAACACTAAGTGCATGACGACTACTTTGATTGACTTATCGGCTTGAGGTGGAAATCCAACCCAACTCCAATTGTTCCCCGTTTCTTTGGACACTGTTTGTCGATAGAGCTTGAGTGTGAAGAGCGGGCGATCCTGCAATGTGTGTCTGCGTGTTAAAGGACGAACTGAAATTCTACATTTTTAGTATCTCTTTAGGTTGGAACAAAATGCAACTCATGAAGATAATAGCACCCAACTGACAATCAGAGATGTCTTAAAGGTGCTACTTGTCAATGATGGCAATGCAAATTGGGTCGCTCCGGCCAAAATATGGACCAGTAAAACTAAGAGCTCGCAAAGAGTCAGCAGATTTTACCACTATAAGTACCTCCTTGGCGGTAAGATTACACTCTGACTGCTCGGCGAACGAGCGGACGAAAGGATGTGGAAAAAGAGACATTCCCACTGACATGTTGGTTTCTAGGGATTAAATCCAGCCCCCGGTTTCACGTATCCCACGTGACAAATCGATGTCATATCCCGACGTGCATTTGAGCCGGTTACCATGATTCTCGTCCCAAGGGATGTCTCTGGATGGGTTGACACTCTATTTACTTCTTTCAGAGGCAATTTCCTAATGGACTAGCGGGTCGTGTATGTATGTACAGTATGTGGGATGTGTAACGTAGACAGGCTTAGTGGTGTAGCTAGTACATGTAGTCCTGTACTGTGTGTGGACGTGTGTATTTAAGAGTGGTGCAATGTAGGCCATGGATGGACATGCAGTCAAAGGTCCAATCCGATGGCACTTCCATCATTCGGGAACGAGGAGAAATGCGCGGAGAGGATCGAGAATGAAGGTGGTGTGGGACTGCGTGCATCCTCTCCTGAGAACCAAAGTGTGCTCTGGGTTTGGGCATGGTTACGCATATATATCACTCACTTTTGTTAGCTAATGTGCATTGGCTATAGAAGACGTGAATGTATGATCATGGAGCAGATTTTTAATGATGAAAGATGGAGTTCGTCTTCATTGAAGCGACTCCTCCTTCTCAAGACATAATCGTTCCATAAAAGAAATCCTACTCCTGAGAAAAACATCATAACATACACATCAAAAACAAGGCTGAGCTCAAACCCTAAGCACTTAATCGACACATGTGCTTTATTAGCAGGTTTGCTCAAACCTCTGAAATCTTAGTGAATATCGTTCGTTCTTACGAAAATGGTGTTTTGACAACTCTTAATAATAAATGAATAATAAACTTCTCTAAATAAAAGTTTTTCGAAACAGGTGGAATACACTTTCAGTACACACATGTACCCTGTTAGCTAAAAATATGATCCGTTCTCGTAAGCTACCAAACACCGTTCCATTTTTAAGTCGCTTGGCCCAACGGGTCAACAGTTCTCAAAGCTACTTACTTGTCTCAGCCTCGTCTTGCAGGAAGAATAAGAAAATGAAACTCAATGTGATCCTTTGCTCTGGATGTTTCTCTCTTTTCATCCCCTCCCTGCAGTTACCATAACTCTTAACACCAATTTCAATTTTTAGCCCTTGGCTCCAGCGCATCCTCCGTTTTCCTCAAAGGAAACCTCGAAAAAACACCACCCATTTATTGCACTTGAAGCATGATTTCGCCCAGAGTGGATTTGACTCGTTTGCCTCGGCCCAACACTCTAAAGCTCTAGGGGAAGGTATTGATGTGTCGTGGGGACAAACGTGCTCACCTGTTCTTCATGGGGGACACATGCTAAACTCGAATCCCCGTATACGTGTGCCATGCTGTCTCCCTGGGGAGAGGGTGTACTTAAATATTTGCAACGATTTTTCTTCCCCTTCGAAAGGTTCACGCAAGTCGCGCAGTACAGCAAGCTCTCCCCACCGTGTTTGAGTGATTTGGAATTTTGTGGGCGAGAGGCGGAAAACGTCTCGAATTTGCACAACTTTGGTGGGATGTATCAGCCAAGAACTGCTTCTATGAAATACACGGAAAAAGGTACAGTTCAAAAGATCAGTTGTTGTTAGTGTTCTCAGTGCTTGTTAAAGCAGTAGGGAGAAGTTTTTCCTTTGCAATCTCACTTTGACGCCTACTGTGTCTCTTATTGGATGTTCACGACAAAGTCCAAAAGTCCCAGGTTATTATGTCCTGTGACATTGGCAAGTCATCCATGATCGAGGCAGATAAGGTCTATCGAGAGTTGGAAAGTTCATGTCAAGCGCCAATGTAATTTCAGGGTGTCAGTTTTTGAATGAGATGTGCCCGCCTGAGTTCGAGATGTCTGCCACAACCTGTACACAAAAACACGTGGTATGAGTAAGTGCAAGCAAGGGCTTGACATAAGGAAGTTTCGTGCAGAAATTATCCCACGAACTTTTTCGGGACGTCCCTATTGAGAGAAGAATGCCAAGAGCAAGAAGTTTGTATTTGATCCCAAATACTTTGCAAGATCATCCGCAAAGTAATCCTCCTCAATCAGTCAAGCGAATACATCCACCCATTTTGTCATTAAGACCAGGAATTCCTTCGAATTCCCTCAATAAGGATGATGCTCTTGCTCCCCTAGTAGTACACGCGCATGAATTCTCGGGGAGTCACTTCTTCAGGTCGAGAAATTGACTCTGAATTCTTATGCAGATTGGACTGTCACTTTTTATTGTGCTTACTAGCTAGAAAAGTTGGTTTTGCTGCTTGGCCTACCCTAATTTGCCCCTTTGGATGCGACAACGAGGTGAAAAACGGAAAAGCTTGTGGCTCAGGCCGACAAGACGGTCCCGTACTACTACCTACGTTATGGAGTTCTTTCCCAGGGCAAGAACAAACAATCAGCTTGTCATTTCATGCAATTTGCAGCCTATTCTCATCCAATGGCTGTCGTCGAGTCATTTATCATAAATACCTCAAATTTACTTCGACACATGCACCCAAGTATGCTTTCCTGAGATCCTCTCAGAGCCCGCTTATTTCGACGGAAATTTGCTGAGTTCAGTCTTCTTCGCTGATTATTCCAGAGTAAGCGATTCCGGAAGATGCCCACCCCAAAATCTCTCTTTTTTTTGGCAGACCTCGGCTACGCTCAGGCCTTTCTTTGTTTCCCCATGATCTTGGCCTTCGAAAGGAACCGTCCGTAAAAATGATCTTCCATTTGTTTTCGAACCCTTTGGCATAGTGAAAACTCAGTTCGAAGCCCCCAACTTCTAAAGTTACTCGGTGGTAGGACTAATGTGTGTGGGCGTGATCAGTCCTTTTGATATGCCCACACTGAGCAATTTTGTGTCATTCCTAAAAGTATCCCCTAAATCTTACGCGCCGTTTCTTTCAATAGACGTTTTGCACTTTGGCTTTGACCAAAAGTAACTTTAACTGCAATCAAATTAGCACTCTTACTCGTAGATCTGACATCCCTTCGCGGGTTCTTTTCAATCTCGCGAACGATCAGAGTTCCATTTTGCCTCGATGGTTTCGTTGAAATTGTTCCATAATGAATTACCACTTCCGTGGGGAGCCATAAAAACGTTCTTTTGCGAGAGAAGAAGGGCGAAAGATGGACAGACGAGGCTTTAGAGTCGAAAATCAGATCATTTTTCTCGCAATTTCACGCTTGGAATTCTCATCCTGCCCAAAGATTTCATGCCTTGTGCAAAGACGTACGAGCACTACAAGTTGGAATAGGCGGGAAAAGTGTCTTTCATGATAAGAACGACGAAAAATGCCATTTTCATTCCTTCCCGTGTTCACTCTTGAATCGGGAGTTTAGTTAGTTCATTCCATTGGACTTTTCCCCTTGCGAGCCTCGTCGAGTCTTCTCCTCCTCGGACTCAGGAATTTGTGGGGCAAGCGGGTATTCGGCGAGCAATGGGCCGCTTAGAAATTCCATCCCATCTCGGACGACCTTCCCAACAAATTTGATCCGCAGTTGAGTGTGAAATCTCGTGCAAAGCACTACTTTAGAGGCTTGTGAATAGGCCAACGAGCTAGACAAGCAAGTCAATCCGGATTATGTAAAAAAGGGGAGAAAAAGACCCAAAGTGGATCAAGAACTGAATTTGATTGCTCCATCTCTGGAGACAAAGACACCCACATATATCTTAAACAATTTGGAATCATTTAATCTGTCGTCCACATCGTGTGCTGTCCCCTGAGCGTGCTCGATTTGACTCGTGACGATAGAAAAAGTGTTTCGTGTACCTGTGAAGGGCGAGTTGTTTTGACGTTTTTCCAGCCTGGAATGAGACTTTATTGATTTAACCTCAATCCCCCTTCAAAGGTGCCCTTGGAATATGCCGAGCACAACCATGAAAGATGCATGATAGGTAAGCTCATTACTGCACGAGCTCTTCTAGCACCATATTTTTGTAATGGCTGACGATTGAATTGACCTAAAAAATTTGGGATACCATTTGGGATTCCCTGTTTTAGGAGCTGGGACCAAAGGGCTACCAACAATTCGTACCTACAAGTGCACGAAATTGAGATGATGATCGGGCTGAGAATCAAGCTTTTAATCCAATGTCTTGAGTGTTAGGTGGATTGCCCACTTTGAATGTGCGTTTGGTAGCCTAATGGTGTAGTATGCAAAACCCCTGGGTTTTATCTCTATTTGGCTTGAAATGCTTTTAGTGGCCGTTCAAAGTCCAGTAAACACGAAACTAGTTTCCATCCTGCAAAACCAACCGATTTCGAACGAACTCCTGCTATTGCTTCTCGCTCTTCGTCTGAGAACCGCAGTTCAGGAAAGTGCTTGATTTCTCCTCAAGAGGCTACTACTGCCACTGAACTCCTTTTAATGCGCCATCTAAGCAAGTGGAAGCTCCACATTCTGGCTAGTCAGTCAGTTCACGGTGATGGTTGGTCATGAGCATGCCTCCTGCCTTCTTGGGACATTGTCTCATAATTTCAATCCAACAGCCTCACTTCAAACCTCCAAAATGAATGATACGACAAGGAAAATCCGGAAACTGTCCAATGCACTTGCGTGCCAATAAGGCTGCCCCGGGCCCTTGAAAAGCAGAGGGCTATTCCAAAGTAGTTCTGGGTCTCAAGAAAGGCACGTACCCGCACCGTTTGCTGGGGCAAAGATCTCTAGTTCCAGGCTGTGGTCAGAACGCGAATGGATCAAGATACGGTCTTAATTGGGTTAGTAGTTTGCAGATAAAACAAACAGACCGTAAAAATGATGCATTCATAAATTAGAGGACTGCCCATCAGGGTGAGAATGATCTCCTTTCAGGGACAAGTTAAAGGGGGGCTCCTACTAGGCCCACTCACCTTCTTAGTTAGTACTTGTTTTTAATGATCATGCACAACACATTTACATTAAGGTAATGCATTAAAATACCTGGGATGGCTGCAAGAAAATGGGCTTCAAAATCCTCGAGGGATTTCATAGTCTGACCATTGACCGAGCAAACCGGATGAATTTTAACCGCTAAGAGGTCCGTCAAGCTAATTCTCTCAATTTCAACATGATCTTCAAAAATTTGGAAGATTATTTCTCCTTTTAGAGGAATCAAAGCTCCAAACTGATAGAGAGGGATGTAGATTACATATGAGGATAGTTAATGCTCGTGCTTGCCCCGGCACCATGGAGTCCGAGTTCGTAAGTACACGTACATACGCTCGTACGTATGCATATATGTATTGTACGAATAGTACGTGTATATACGTTCGTGTGAGGGACAACCTCTGTCGAGGAAAAGTTTTTTTTTCATTGAGATGCGTATCCGTTGGAAAAGTTCCTGGACCATTCCCTTCGGTTCCATTCAAAGAAGTAATTTGAATAAAGAAAAAAGACCGGGCAAATCTCGTTACAATCTGGGTTCCTCCTCAAGTTTTTCTTGGCTTTTGGTGCTTCTTCTTGGGGTGTCTGGGAAGTTTTGGGGCCTTAAATGACTCTGTAACTACGTACAGTGTGTACAGTGCCCTGGCAAGTCCCATTTAGTACTCACACACTTCATACCCTTCCGCAAAGGTGGTTTCTTTCTCCATTTTGTTTATTCTTTTATTGAGGATTGGCCACATTTTTAGTTAATGACCCCCTTTCAAGTCCACCTGAAACAGAGAGGAGTCTCTCGGATCCAATCTCATCCCGACCTGAGTGATCTTGGCCGATCAATTAGGAATGGGCGTATTTTTCAATATCGCCTCGTGGACAATAAATCATAGATCAATTGCAAAGATCTTTACTTAGACATGATTCTGCCGACCCCATACATAGGGTACCCAGCCCAATACTGAACACACATACTCTACACAGCACTCCCGGGCTGCTGCTTGTTGCTGGCTATCGTTGTTGTTGTTGTTGTTGTTATAGCGCCGGAAACTTCACCGAAGTCAGGACTCAAGCTGTTTGCGTCTTGCTCAAATGGAATTGATTAATTGATTCAACCAATGAAATAATGAGCCCTTATTTGTCAAGGTGTCTTATCTGTGAGCTTTGAAGGCGTTGGAAACTTGAAGCCCTGGCATTGAACTGACCATCCCAGTGGAGGACTCGCATTGGTTGCAAATAAACGAACAACCGGGCGCAAACCAGGGAATTGGCTCAATCACCTTCAGGGAGGCTTCAATCGGCTGGATTAATGCGTATCCCAATTTGAAACATAGCCAACGAACGGAAGGGAGTGTTCCTTATTTTCAATTAGGCTGGAAACGTCTGTCTGCTCACTTTGAAGACCTATTCAAAAGAGTCTGACCTTCGATATATCTTTCATTGTTGATTGAGGCAATAAAAACACCAGAAAGGGTTTTCTTTTCAATAGAAGTGTTTGATGTCGAACAAGCACGAAGGTGGAGGAAAAGGAGGAGTAGAAGAGGGACGAGGTGATTGCCCCATTTTGGTGATTCTCAAAGAGTCTGGACACCCAAATACCAATGAGTACATATGTGTGTGTATGAGTGTGTGCTTATAAAAAGAGACATTAGTTGAATAGTCTACGTTCTTCTCTTCAATTCAAATGAATGGCCCAGTAATAAAAAGGGACAGACCAGACGTTCTCTTGTCCGATTGCTTTGTCTTCTTCCCTGACTTCAATGAAGACTTCCTAACATCCCAGACCAAAGGAATTCCTCGAAGTAGTGATGTACGACACTTAGATGTGTAAGATGGTGTGGGCACATGGGTAAACTTCCGTGCGACAAGGCGGAAGTTTGACTTGTTGGTGTCTGCTCTTAAAAAGTTAAGAGCATCTAGATGTTTGTATTCACGACGGATTGATTTTCCCTGGTCAGGCTTTGCAGCTCTCACTTCAAATTCCTCGAAAATGTGAGGAGTTGACCCTCGCGGGATGTACGGTACAGCAGAGGCTTTGCAGCTCTCACTTCAAATTCCTCGAAAATGTGAGGAGTTGACCCTCGCGGGAAGATGGAAAGTCATGAAAATATGCAGAACTTTGCATGCTCCAAGTCTCAGGCGACTTGTAGATGCATTCAAAAAGGGCAACCAAGTTTTGAAAATCGTCTTTGTAAGACTGCCAAGTCCTGATGCAAGTTTAAGCAGATTTTTTCCCCCGTTTTGTGAATCTCTTCGTGTGCCAAAAGGTGACATGAGCTCACGGTAAGGCCAAATTGACTCATTAAATCAAAGCCTAGCACAGGCCAACACCAATCCTATTGAGTTCCAATGATTTATCAGGCACATTTTCATTGAACGTCGTCCCTCTTCTGCATGGTTGCTCACCACGTAGCGAACTCTCATGTTTGAAATTGGCAAGTTTGGAGTCCATTATTTACTCGTGGCATCATCCATCCCGTTCTTAAGATTTCGTCCCTCCGCCCAGGAATACTGAACGTTGAACGGATCCACTGATCAGGAAAATGATCCTGAACTTGCGGCAAATTTTCCAATGTCCAATATCTCCAGAGTTGCACGAGGACAAGCTATATCATGGCTGAATATTTAATGACATGTGCCGAGATACTAACATGGTGTCAGAAATGTAATCTGATAAAGAGAAGAGACACCGAGCAGATCTGTGTTCCCTCTGGCTTTATGGTAGACTAGCCAGGCACATAAAAAGATAATGCTTCAAAGGTCGTCTGAGTGTATCAAGAGCCGACGAGCATTTTCCAATGAAATTGCCTCTGATTTTTTTTTCGGCTTTGTGTACATAACGCCATGTTTATTTGGGCGACCCTCCACATCCTGTTTAGTCTTCCTTCAGTCATGGCACACGGTTTTACTCTCTACTGTCGTAAGGTACGAGCACACGAGTACACAATGCATGTTTTTTTTCGTGATTGAAATTCTTTCTCTTTTTTAAACGTNAGTATGCTAGTTATCAATGCCATTCCATATTCTTGGTACTGCGGGTACTGCGTGAAAAAGAATTTTGCTAAATGTCCCGGAATTAGCCTCGCCAACTCTCTGTATCTACATCCCTTCAAATGAATGACACGCCTCTTGCAGTTGGAAGCTTGATCGGCGTCAAAGCGTCGGTCCAAGCAAGCATTCAAGGAGCAGAGCAGTATGGCATCCAAGCAGCCGATTCTGCGGCGGTGTGCTCCTTAGGTGCGCCCGTTTTTATGTTCCCGCTTCTCTCTCTCCCCCCCCTCTCAATAAGCGGTTAGCCCAATCACACATGGTGTGTGCCAAACCAACCGGTTCGAATGGAGGTATAGAGTTCGCGTTAGAAAAAGGAACTACATGATCCAGATTAACTTCGTGCAAACTCATTGAGTCCTATAAGATCCAGTGATTGATAGGGACAAGACCATGAGATCATGGCTTGATGATGAGGCATTTATAAAACCATCATCCACTCTTCAGCGCCGTCGTTTGTCCGTGGATCGATGGATCGGTTGACTGGCCCTCGATAGATCGTCAAGATATTTCGTTTTTGCTTTTCAATGAGCAAGTTCTGCATTGAACTTATTCTAGAGCTCGCTGGAAAACGAACAAGTGCTTGAACCTGATCTTGTGTTACAGATACGTATCGGAGAAATTGGATCAAGGAAGTTTGGCCTGGTATTTTAGACCTACAGCTCTAGCTTAATGCTGGTGTTCCTCGTCTAGTACTACGAGGGAGTAGACTATATGTATGTACTGAAAACGAACGGGTTTAAAGCGTCTCATTTGAAATGACTTCTTGACACACCACATACAGGATCTAGAGAGACCCGTGAGCTCCATTGCAATTTCTAAACTATTAAGCATTCCAGGTCATTTGATAGACTTGATTTACAATCAAATCCGGGTCCTCGTGCACACCAAGAGTGGTGAATGCATATTGATAATTTCAAGATGCCTCAAGTTCGGCATTACCAATTTCTTTTGAGAATCATTTCGTTCGAATGACAAACCTGTACACAACTGCCATGGCTGCATAAAGTTGAAAATATATTTGCAACCCTTTCTTCATTATTGTCAAAAAGGGAATTGTCATCGTTGTGTGGTCAGATCTTAATTCGTGGCTAAAATGGTGGTTGTGGATAATTCAAACCTTAAAGAAATAAACAATGGCAAATAGTTTGTCGGTACTCCATTGTTCGTTATTTGTGATGGAGTTGGGCCAGAGCCTTGCCTTGACCTTTTTGACTTTAGTTTCTTTGGGATATGAAACTCATTTGACGACGACATTATCATTGTATTAATTCAATGGGGCTCGAGTAATGCACCATGAAACACTCCTCAGCATGTTTGGTATTGTAGGAAGTATCAGGAAATTACGAACATTTAGGTTGCAAGGAAGAGACCCAAATATCCTTGATATTCGTCATATGCGTTGTAGGCCAAAAAAATCCCGCCATTTTATGCATCAGATAATGTGCTTCCAATTCACTCACGCCCTCACCCGCAACATTCGGTGTTATTAACGAGAATAGGAATCTTGGGCCCGTAGATTCATTTCTCATCAACTTCAACTTCAACTTTGATCAGCCATACCTGAAGCGAAAGTAGCCACCTACATACCATTGGAGTCCTAAGAGCGACACATTGGTCGGCCAATCGTCAAATTCTTTACGAACTCACCGAACTCATTAGTGCAGAAATGATGGCCGTATATTCAAGACAGTGACCGAACAATTCATTGGCCAAGAAGCTCTTATCATCGAGAGCTTCATTCTTGCGCTTTGATTGATTGACGAGTGGTACTATCTCTTTCGCGAAGGTGAGCAGGCCAGCCAAAATGTCCTCAAAGCAAAGAAACATGATAGTAGAACCCAGTTAGTTGTCTTTGGGCTTAATCTCAATAGGGAAAAGGTCCCTATCAAAACATTACCCTGGTGGTGGTGGAGTTCGTGGTGGTGTCGTTGGATAACCTCTGGAGACCGAGGCAAAGGAGATTCAAATCCTGGTTGGCTTGTGAAGTCGTGCAAATAATAAATCTTCAGACTGGTTCTTTTAAAATGTATAAGTTGTCTTGGCGTAGAAAGTGTTGGCAGTAATCATGACATCTAAAGTACTCGCCGTCGCCATAGGAAGTTGGACAATCGAGATCTTGACCAATGCTTATCCCCTGATTAAGGTGCCCAACCATGCCATGGACAGTTGGACACGGGCAGGAGTCTCAACCTGTTTTGAATTTTCGAAGAACTTCTGCGACCACATTAAAGGCATATTTTGACACTGGCAGAACAGATTATCTAGCGTGTCACTCGCTGCATGGATCTGTTCAAATGACAACAACCTTGCTAGCAGTGTAGATAGAGTTTGTGCACAAAGATGTTAGGTGACCATTCGGTTCATTAGCAATGTACGTGTGTGTGAGAGTGAGAGAGAGGCTCCCCTCGCTTTATTGACGGAAGGTGGATTTTGACCATTGTTGAGATAGGCTTTCTTGAGTACTGACAAGTGAGAGATGTCCTTTTAAGGGCTTTATGGCAATTTAGTGGCGTGCATATTCACTATTGCGTCAAGGATCTACCACTCTCTATTGTATACGTACATAGGTCAATCTTCAAGGGAGCTGATTCACAATAGTAGGACCCTGATTTATCTCTGAAAACATGCTTTCAAACGGTCTTTAAATATGACTATAAAACCTAATTGAAACACGATACCATCTACTACTAGTGGCCGGCCATCTCGTGGTCACCTTTGACAAGGCAGGTTTCTATCCGGCGTCCCAATTTGAAAACGCCAGAAATTGACCATTCATGCATATCTGTCAGATGCAATCAATGAAGCAATTAGTTAAGCTTCTGCTGCTGCACGTTCTTTGAAGACCCAAGGGCCTCCTTGAAATTAGTAGCTGATGGTTGCACTTGCCACAATGAGAAATGACAGGAATATTCGCATAAAACACATTGGTCACAGGCGTCCCACTTTGAAAATAAATGTCCCGTCTAAGCCGTTTATCATTGCCTTTCAAGTAATTTGATCAGGCCTCCGTACTTGATTCACGGCCTAGTCATCTCATCTCACTATCTCTGCGTGATCATGCGGAATGACATGAAAGGATAAACAGCAAACATACGTATGAGCACTCTGCAATGGGATTGCCATCCACCTCTAGTCTCAACCATTCAACTGAGTAGCACCCTGACCAAGGATCTTGAACCTCTTGGTCAGTTCGTCATTGACAACTAGAATCCCGTCAATAGTTGGAGGGTTCGTCGGAATAAAATGATATCTTGGCATTGGATCTTCCGAAACTGAAGCCATTTTTTCGATCAAGAAAAGGTGTCTTGATCAATAGATGGATGCATGTCGGTCACAGTTTTATAACAGGGCTCTGGCGTTGTGCATCAACATGGAGGAGAAGGCCCTTTAAGATTTCTCTTTATTTTATCTTCATGCAAGATCAATCTCATCAAAAAGTAAAAAAAATAGACCAGGCGCACGATAAATTGAGCAAGAAACGACGACATGACCAAACGAGGTTTGCCTTTTCACCCACTTAGCAAATACAAAAGCCCAGACATATTTTATGACTGTCCAAGCAAGCAAAGCACTGGCGTCTCATTTACAAATTCAAAATTCATTCCCCCACATTTACGAGCTTGAGGGACAAGACATAGCTTTGGGTAGAAACCTTGGGAAATGAAGAAATTCGTCCTCCCTCCTAGTCCTCCTCCTCCTCCTTCTGCCGTCATTTGAACAAAACTAGGAATCTGACTCAGTGAAATGATTCTTCGATGACGCTTTCATGTCAAGTTATGTCGGCGTTGTATTCAGGACTAGAGCCAAGTTAGTATTACCCTACTAATGTCTGGTCAAAAGTGATCTTCAGCTCATACGTACGTACTTACGCCCGCCCGTGTCAGTCCAGAGGGAAAAGATTGGCGACAGCCTGAAATGACGAACAAAGAATTTTAATGGAGACCCTCTCCTTGACCATCAAGGATGAGATCGGCCAACGAGATCGCCTTAAAAAGCTTCACTAACGTCTACCCTTCTTCCCCCTTCAGTGCCAGGAAAATGTGAAAAAACAAATCAACCCATGGCCCAGTAAATACTTGGTCGTGGGGCTGGGGCTTCACATACGAGATATCTCCATAAAATGACGTTCGTACGTCTTCGTTCGTCCACCCATCCACCCATTCATCCTGGCTTTCGCCCACCTTCTTCCAGGGTATTTGAAGGGCAAAATCAATTTCCTCATGGGCCCGTTGAATGCATTTGTATTAGAGAATTAAGTCGGCTTCTGCGGTTGGCACGATTCAAGGTTCCCCGTGTGGACACTCGTCGACCTAATTAATGCCATTGAACGTGCCAGAAAATTCTGAGCGATGGAACTAAACACCTCTTCCCAGCCCAAGGAACAAACAACAAGCACTCTCAATCACTCGAGGATATCGCTTCCAGTCCATTGAGTCGAGAGGTTCTTCAACCAAACTTGAGGCTAGTGAAAAAAGACCTGAAGAGTTCTTGAATCATCAACAATTTTGGACGTAGAATAAAGCAGGGAGAACATTTTTTGAGCACACACTATGCAATCCCGACAGAATGTGTGGGCTTTGAGGATGACACTCTGTCCGTTCCATATTTTTGACATATTTTACCATCAAAGTGATTTGAAGCGATTTCGATGAGAATTTCTCAATACGACAATTCTTTTGCTTTAGTTCTAGTCTTATCTGTCTGTGCGTGTCAATGAGATTGGATCTCAGTCCTGAAGATGAATGGGATACACTCAATAATCACCTTCCTATGTCGCAGTACACTAAACCGTAGATATCAATTAAATGAGTCAATTCGTCGAGCTCTATCAAGTGGTTTGCACGAAATAACGATTCGGAATGGTAACTTTGGCGTTCTTCCTTGCATAACAATCACTTCTTATTCCAGAGCTGTAACCTTCGACCGCAATCTTCTTCGACAAATCTTTCGATTAGGTACTTAAGAGCAAAATCGTATTTTTTTAGAAGGTTGCCATATTCTAAACATGGCTCTAATAGTTTGGAAAATCTCAAGTCCTGCGACGACAGACTCGAGTTTTTGAAAATAAGATCAGAACACCATTGCTACCCACATCCTGTACAAAATTTGGGCTTCAATGAAAATAAAGGGAAGGACAAATGTAAAAAAAGGTCAAGGGACTGGGGAGATTTATAGAAACAATTGAGAATGGACGTACTGTATAATGAAATGTGCTTTTGATTCAATGCAGAGCATATAAGGAAGTAAAAACGGATTGTTTACTGCAGTTGATTTAACTGTCGAAATCAGGCCCTCTTTTTGGTTTGCGTTTTCGCATTTGAAAGGGGCTCGAGAATATGTGACTAATTAGGAGGTACAGCAATTTGTGTTGTAGGTGTCAGAAATCTAGAAAAAATGCGCCTCAAGAGGCTGGTCGCACTCTCATGTTTGTCTGGTTGGAAAGGAGAGACCACAAGCCAGAAACCAAACAAAAATGTGCCACATTACTCGCGTGTTTGAGCCTTTAAAAGACCGTTAGTTGGGTGCCAAGACTTGGCTCGTGGAATCTGGTCCAATTACTTTCGTTTGTCAACCTTATCCGAGGAAATGGAACCCCGATACAGTACATAGAGCAGAGAGCGAAAGGGAATGTAACAGAAACAAAAACCCAACCTGACAATGACCTCATAAATACACATTTCGCTTGTGTCCCTTCGACGGGTGCATCCTCGTCAAAGTGGCTTTTGAACTCCCTAAGCGAGAACTACTCTCGGTCAAATTGAACGGCGATGCATCGGAATCTTTTGCACCGCTTCGCCCTGACTCGTTCAACGGGTTTCCAATGGATTGAGTGTTAGCTCGTCACCGAGTGCCTGATTCTGAATAAGAAGGAACAACTCGAACGGGACGAACAGGACAACTCCTCAATGCGTTGTGGACATGCACATACGTATTGGGGCACTATGAGTCCATGCGTTGGGAGCCAATGAAGGATGTAAATCATCACTTGCCATTGTTCGTCGAAACCGGGCTTTTTGCTTTTCTTCAGTTCAGATTGTGCGAAAAGAACCATATTTTATCCAAGGTGGAAATCTCCGTTTCAGATAAGATGGCCATGGAGCTGGCTGGCTGGTTGGGCTTCGAGTTTGAGCTGGCAAGGGTTGCACTCTCCTAGGTACTACTACTACTACTACTACTACTACTACTACTACTACTACTACTACTACTATGTACGAAGCTTCTTCCACTTCGTTTTCTCCTTTCCTTTAGTCCTAACACGACGTTTTCGATTTATGGAGCTTGAGCTCAATCTCAAGTCTCGATCGAGAGGAAAAGAAAAATAGAGAGACAGAAGAACAAACGGAACCATGTGATCGGACACTAACACCAATAACAGCAACAACAGCAACAACAACAACAACAACAACAATAGCAATAGCAACAATAGCATCCTCCTCCTCCTCCTCCTCCCTCTAGAAGGAGCCCCCACCCCTGAAATATTGCTCCGTTTCTTGTGCTTCATATTGAAATGAGATACTTGGCACCCTCAAAACTGACTCTGAGTACTACCGTCGTCTCTCCTTCATCGTGCTTCGTGCCATGCTCCTTTGTCAAGGGTCTAGTCTAGTGTGGCTGGGAGTTGTCTTGTTGATGGCACATTCAGTACTTGGGCTTGCATGAAAATGTGCCTATTTATGGTGTCGAAATTGCTCATGCTTTCCTCGTTTACATACTTCGACTCGAAGATACATTCGGAGAGAAACACAGAGAGCCTTAATCGATGTTGGGCTTGTACGTACCTCGTGCTTGAAATCCCACTTTTGATGAAGCTTTGTTCTCCGACGAGGCAAACAAGCGCAGGGAACGAGAAATGGGGCATAAAAGTAGCATAAAAGTGAGCCATTTACTAGAGCTTGGGATGGTTCTGACGATTCTACCCGTGTTCACTTACTGTAACAGGTCGCCCAATGTGCGATCGCTCACGACGATCCTTTGCCCTTACGTACACTACATTTGTAGCCATTCCCGTGGTAGACTGGTCATATTTATCCAATCACTATTGTGTTACCACCCAGAGTCATTCTGGATCAATATGCAATGAGTGCCAAACAGATCCCGGACTGACTAATATCTCATTCTGAGCTGTTTCAACCCAGGCCAAAATGGCGCGTAAGAGCCATTTGGAAAGAAAACATACTGCATGGTTGCTTTCTGCGTCTAGGATTTCTTATCTTCGCGTGCCATTTAAGGAAGGAATGAGAGGAAAACCTTTGCGGCACATTCAATCTCGCCCGATTTTGATCCCCACCACAAACAAATCAAGAACTTGCCCACAAATGCAGTGAGGAGACCTTTTAAGAACAACTGTGTGCAATTATAATAAATTCTTTCGACTCCCGAATGCAAAAGGTTCTATCTCAAAGTCTCCTTGGGCCGTGTAAAAAATGTTCTTGATTTCCGCGAATACTTAACTCCCACTGATGCCAATTTAGATAGAGTAACTGGATCCAGGTTCTTGGAGTTGTTTAAATGCTAATTTTCAACCAACCCACCCAACGTCTGGACTGGTTTTGGACAGCTGTTAAATGATTCTCAGAATAATGAGAACATTGCAATCATTCGGTATCATAATCATACATTCCTGGACCGTATTTGCCCCAAGAAGAAAGTGAGAAAAGATGCAAAATGTTTGTGAATGAACGAATTCCTCTTGTTTCCTTGCATGCATACATTATCGTCGTCCAGTGATCGGTCTTATGCAATGTGGATGGAATATTGTTCACGGACTGTCAAAAGGCACTTCTCGGAGCGCTATCCATCGGCATCGGTGGTGGATTCACTACAAGAAAATGACTTCATTCTCGGCACTTGTCAAGGTGAATGCAAATTCGCCTTCAACATCTTTGGTGGTTTGGTGTCATTGGTATATACCATACTGTACAGTATTGTACGTGATAGACCCTAAACGAGGCCATCAAGCAATTTTCAATGGGCTTTTATTCGGCATGCCATGGAGGGAATCAAAAGGTGAACTTGGGACGGAACGAGAGGCTCGACGAATAATCGTGATTTTTGAATCAAGTCAATCAAGAGGACCTCCCCAGTTGAAAAGACATCTCTTTTCTGATAAATATCGTCAACATAGCGAATTATAATCGTCATATCAGCCCCCTACCTCAAGAGTGTTCGAGTCACGTCCGATCTGCCGAGAAAAGCCGGTGTCATGACTGGAAGTGGGCATAACTCCTTTAATGGAGAACTCGAGTCGTGACTTTTGCCAAGATTTGCGTGACGCATTTTACTGCGCATTGTCATTCGTAAATTGAAGGGCCGAAATGCAGCCCTGGAACATCCTGTTGGACAGGTATTTCAATCAGTTGTGCGATAATGATGCGCCTAGATTCCATTCTTCTCTGAGGGGCATTATCGAAATATAATTGGTCAAACATGAACGCCTGTTGTGCCTGGGCGCACTTTGAAAAATCTCGAGGAAGAGCCTGCTTGAATGTTAAGTCCATCGCACCGCGTGATGAGTTTGAAAATGCGAGTCATTTATTAACAGATTTGACTAACAAGGCAGGTGAGAAACAAAAACGCCCGCTGCTCAGCCTGCAATAATTGAGACATTGACGAAGAGTATGATGTGTGGAAGGGTTTGATGAATGGACCGGCTTGCATTCAAATCAGCGTCTCACATGGACTTTTCGAGTCGCGAGTCGCAAACTTTCGGACGTGAGGCTAATGCCAATTATCCTAATAAATCAAGGCCTTCTCTCCTAATCAACGTTTCTCCGACCGGTCTGGACCGGAACTTTCATCTCCATCTGTCTCAAAAAATGGAAGGAAGGAAGGAAGGAAGAAAGACCTTCTTGTTTTGGGCCTGATGTTCAACGTAAGAACATGGCCAAAGAATGAGGCAAGTCAGCGAGAACAACATGGGTTCGCTTTGTTTTTTGTCGATCAGTACAAAGGCGAAGCATAGAACACAAGCACATACACACATACGCTCTTAAGTACGTAGACAGTGTGGGCAGGCAAATCGGGGGACGATGGAAGAAGGAACAATTGGGACGCTTGGGACGCTTGGGATGCTTGGGCGGGAAGCAGCCTTGCATGGTTTTTTTTGCAAGCTTTCCCAATGATTTTTCGTGCAACATGCATCCCACTGAGCATTTAATGAACCTCCCGCTGTCAAGAGTGTGGCCAAATCTGAGAAAAGAAAATCTTCATTAAGACAAACTGGAGAAACGAGCAAGAAACCCTGCACTGATGAATTCGAAGTGCTTTTGGAAGTCCAGGAGTGTTTCAACTCGAAAACACAAATTTCATGATTCATGCTTTCGACTTATCGTAGTTTTAGGTTAAGTGACAGTCGCAAACAATTACAACGAAGACAAGGAAAGTGTTTTGTTCAGGAAGATGTCCACACTTCATGGTGTGTTTCAAAACATAAGGACATTTACTTAAAAGCTAGAACGATGCTTAGATTGTTAACGTCCTTAACTTTGACACCACCTGGGCGAATAATTAATTTGCTTCGGATTGATGCGCTAACAAAGTGCAATCTATCTCTGGTTTGGTCACTTTTTCCCTTGTTCCATTGGCAATACCTAGCCAGATTGAAGTTGATAACGGAGAATTTGTGGGTGTCAATTGCCTCACTTGATTTTCGGGTCAAGAGGTAGCCAACACATTATTTATGTTTCCTAAACGATCTTATTCTCGGTCGATTCAATCAACCGGAAGTCTTATCTTTTGTTGCATATCTTAATAAGTGGGAGCACTAGCACCCTAATGAGACAGATAGCAGTCGAGTACCATAAATAGACATTTCTTCAAGCAAGACAGATGGTCTAAAACTGGTGCCATACGTCTCATTTGGCCCGTCTTCGTGTTCTTTTTCCAAATGATTTTGAACAATCAGGCTGCCTCAAAATGCCCATTGTTCGGGAAATAGTTGGTAGCCATTCTAAAACGAATGAAATAAAAAGAGCGAAAGAGCTGCTGTTGTCCTATTAAGAGAGAACTTATTTCTTAATTTACTTCCTCTGAAGAGACTATCCCTTTTTGGAGATTAACTTCCCCTTTGTTGTGGGAATGCATGTTTCGAGTGCCAAAGATGTACCAATAAAATAACGGCCCAGACTGAGTGAGTGACTAGAGGACTTGAATTCTTAAATTAACCATCCTGTGGGATCCTGGGGAATGGCTCCATTAGCCCGTGGGCAAGTGAGATGCCCAAAACTTATGCGATGTCTCCTACGAATGCTTCTTGTGAACCTTGGGGCTATTTCGTCACTAGTTCAGAATCGAAGTACAGTCTTGGACCGTTTAAGTGGTGGAGTGGACAAGTATCCGTTTGGTGGAATTGATTACGTGTCCCTGGAGCTATGGCCACTCACTGATGTTGGTGGAGATTTAGATAAGAGCGAAAACTGACACTTTTTCCATTAACTTGCAGCAGCAGAGAGTCTAATGATGTTTTAATTGCACACTCGAGATAGCCTCCTCAACGAGAGGTAACCTTTTCCATAAAAGAGATGCCAATTTCCCAAACCCTCTTCCCCTCTCCAGCTGATTCTGAATGGCCGCACCTGACATAGCCTAAATGTGTCCTTTTACCTTTTGTTCCAAAACCGAGTGCTAAGCTGGAAAACACTTCTAGCTCTTCGTGAGAACGAAATAATTGGTTGGTTTCTCATTCTTTGACGGCCTTCCTGGAAGACATTTGTTTGAACGAGGATTTTCGAACTCATCACGAGCAAGAGAAGTCGAGTGAATGAATGAAACTGGTCCCGATTTGATTGGCTCAAAAGCTTCCATTAATTTTGTCCTCTTTGAATTACGACCCTACAGGACTCACTGCAAATCCACCCATGAATTCAGTCCAACCCGCTTTAATGTGCCAGATATTCTGGGTTGCAAGTGGATGGAATTTATCGCCGGCGATTTGTTGACAGCATGATTAGTTTTCAGCCGTAAACGGTAGATCGAAAGGTGTTTGCTCATTTTTTGCGCAATCTAGTTTGCAAATCTGTTCAGAACACTTGATCACCTACTTCCAATTAACCGCATGTTAATTGACTTTGGTAATGTTGCTCTGAGAGGCAAATATTGGCCCCCAAAAGGCCACAGCCGAGAAAAATGTACCATGAGCTCGTGAATGAAGCTTGTTTTTCATGCAACGAAACTGAAAGAAAACAATCAGAAGATTTTATGAAACAATATTTTCTACTGTAGCGATTTTGTTAGTGATTTCCATGGTTAGCCAGTGGAAACGGGTCTCAAGAGTACAATGTGCAGCATGAGTGTAGCCTCTGAACAGGAGATAAAATGCACATCAGTTGAGAGAATTCATAGATACGGTGGCATTTTTGCCGCAATATAATCAGATTACTGGCATCAAACGAATGATCCAACCAAGTTTTGGCTGCTGTAGATGGATGAGAGAGACTTCCATAAAATCTATCCATCCAATATCTCGGCCCGGAAAGATGATGAAATTCCAATTATATGGATAGTTGGATGACTGGATACCACAGATTAATGGTTCATCCAATTTCATCTCATCTCGAACATCATGCAACGCATCAAATTGGATCTGGGGCTCAATATTCCAATCCTTTCCAAAACATGGAGTACATGTACATATTCGGTAGACTTTACCACGCCTTTCTCGGAACATGGCACCGTCAAAGAAACTCTGAATCACATCCCTTCTCTCACTCTCTATTTCAGGTTGGCTGATTTCTTCAGAACATGGAGCATGCGAGCAGGAGAGAGAAAGACAGAGTGTCCCGATTACGTAAATCGTAGGTTCAATCTTGCAAATTGAAACTCATCCACTCGCGTGTCTTTCTGAATGTCTGGCCTTTTCTCCAACGATTCCGAGCTGCACAATGTGGTGGTCGCAACTTCAATAACTGAAGCCTTTGTCTCTCTTTGAAAAGAGGCCCATGCCACTGCCAAGTCTTGACCGACATGATACTTAATCTTGGAGCCTTCGGCCACAACCACCTCCCAAAGCCATCCAAATCCCTTGGTTTCTCCTCGTCATATGTAAAGATCCCAAGCTCACCCAGCTCCACCCGCCCCATTGTCTCCTGCTGAGGATCTGAGGATCTCTGTCATTATAGAGCATTATGACCACCTTGTTGGCCTCTAGGCCCCCTATCTTTTTGGGCAGACCCACTCAACAAAAGCCTACAGAAGGGCCTGTGCTTCAATGCTTGTGCGCCCATGTCCCGATTCCGATGAGCTCCACGAACCATTTACTGGAACAAGTCAAGCAGCATGGTTCCAACAAGATTTCCATTGACGATGATTTCCCTTCCTTGGAGTCCCTCTCGTCGGGCGCGGCCGTGAATGGTCAGGATGGTACCAGGTTGAGGCGTTCACGGTCCCTACCGCAAGACGAATTCCGAGCTTTGATCCAAAAACTTAAGGAGCTGGAACGAACGGATAGCTTCGTAGGTGGACGGTAAGTACAATCAGGGATCACTGGAACACTGGAAAATTGGACGAATCAGTTTCAACGGGTTTATAAAAGATCTTGAGAATGCCATGGTCGGTCCAAACTATTCTCAAGAAAGTGAGCAGGCATGCACACATGAAGTAGGTACGTCCATTGTACCGTAAGGAAGTACTGTGCGTAGGTATGAATGGATGGACGTGGCTCAGAATGGGTTATCATCATCAGGATAGTCATGGGTCGGTGATCCCTCAAAGAATATTATGACCGCTCTTGGTCAAGAAAAGCAGAAGAGCTCTCTTCAGCCCTTGCGCAATTGAAAACTCTCCAATATCCAACAACACACAGATATGGACTGCAAATCACGGCAGGTCCGCTTCGTAACGTTATTGCATTATGTGCGTACGTAGGTGTGTACACTTTATATCAACACAGGCTCAGTGTTATGGTGTGACCTCCTTGTCGTCTCCCCCGGGGTACACGGGTAAATGCATTGCATGCTCTTAATGGCTATTGCCAAAAGTGAAATGTCATGTCCGTGTTATCGACTCCTGTCATTAAAGCCATCATCAGATTTCTTTTATCCGCCGATCATCAACGTCGACATCATTATCGCCCCTCCTTTTCCCATCACCATTTTGATTTGCTCTCAACCTTTTGACATGAGCTGCTTTCATTCCCGGTACCATAGATTCGTGGTATGATGTTGGTCGGTTGGTTGGTTAGATGGTTAGATGGATGGATGGATGGATGGATGGATGGATAGATGGGTGGTTAGCGAGTTGGCTAGGAGATGCTTGAAAGGACCACTTACTATTTATCTTTGGGCAACATGTTCTACTAAGAACACCTGCTAATAGACGACGTACCTCAATGTATTCGGGTCATTTGCAATTGTTCGTGAACAGCACAAGCATCAGAGACCTCTGAAGCAAGAATTGGGTTTAATTAAACGACAGAGAGGAAAATTGGCAGTAGCTGGAGGTGATGTGGCAGAAGGTCCCCCCTCAGCTCAGCCACACATTAGCACGGGTGTTGAAATGAGATATGTGGATCATCAAATCGAAATGATAGCCATGGGCCAAACCGGATTCCAAGGTGGTTTTAAATGTCATTTATGCATCGAATCTTTTCAGGGCACAAGATTCTGGGTTCAACAGCGAGCAGCCCAGTGGCATTCTGGGGAGTGAACCTCCAAGTCAAGGCGCCAGTGACGCTCCCAGCGCCATCTTTGGCGACGATCTGCACAGCGGGTATTTGGAGCATTATGGTCTGGATGGTCCATTAGCGCCCCCGGTTCCCATTGCGGAACAAAACCATCAGAGCCAGAATCCCCCGGCCCCCATTCCTCTTGAGCAGCTCATTGCCATTCCGTCAGGCACCTCGACCAACACCAGGAAAAAGAGAAAAGAGGAATTGAAACAATCCACAATTAGACAGCATTACTACCCTGAAGGTATTCTTAATTCATTGTCCTAAAGAGTAACGGGTCAACAGAAGATGGCTAATCAGGCAATCAATTTGTCAATCAAGCAATCGATCAATCAATCGACCGATCGATCAATCAATCAATCTTAAAGCAATGAGGTTCACATAAAGTTCTTGTGTCAATGATGAACAATCAATGACTTGGTGTCACATGATTTCATTGCTTCGATTTTACCTTAAACATTTGCTTTTAACGCTGAGAAGGCGTGGAATAAAAAACGGGAGCAGTTTTAGCGAAGCACACAAAGAACTTCTCCTTTCCAGTAAGCTTACTTTTCTCTTTTCTCGATAGTTTTGTATTATGCCCTGATCGACAAAGAAATTGGGCAAAATGGACCCTCTTGTCGTAAACAATTTTTAGCAGTCCTACTGTACAATATGAGGGTCTAATGTCCAATGGGGCTGTTTTAGTTATTGCAGGAGCAAGAATGGCATTCACGTTAAGTTGAATCATTTGCTCAATGTAGCAGAGAAACGGGTATCGCATTGAAAGCGATGGATTTCCTTGGAACAATATTTATTTGTGAAGAGAGCTTTTCGTATGAGAAGCTCGAGACCTTCTGAATGTTCGTTGAAAAATGAACATGTTGAAAGTGTTCTTTCTTTGAACCCGCTTATTTAGAGAAAAATATTTGCTCCGCGTCTAAAGATAATTACTTTTGCTGATTCATATCGACAAAATTGATCTTTTTATTACTCGGTTGACTCATTTATAAACAAATCAAAACAAGCTAAAACAAACGAAAACAGATTTTAAAAGAAAGACAACTATTTTATAACCCAAATATCATTGCTTTCATGTTGCTCGTGTTTCAGGAGGATGGGGATATGTCATAGTATTCGTGGCCTTTATCGTTCAAATGATCAGTCATGGGCTGCACATGTCTTTTGGAATCCTATTCATTGTCATACTGAAACGATGGGGAGAGGATAAGGAGGTGGAATCAGGTAAGTTCACTTTTAGACGGGCGCACTTTTATGCCTCGTTTTCATGCGCCTCACATCCTCCTCAACAACTGTCTTTTGACACGTCGTGATGACATGTCGTAAACGCTTCCCATTTCCAAGTTGGATGGGTGGGTGGGTGGGCGTGCTGTTCAGTTCCAAGTGCATTTTTTCTTCCGTTTACTATCTCTCACTCACTGAGTTATTGCTCCTGTCAATACGAGTTCTCGAATTTGAGTTTTTCAAGTGTTCATCATCCTCTAGTTTACTTTTGTAGGCTCTTGTACGCCTCAGAATGATAAGTTAGAGTTGGAAATGAGTTAGAGGGCACTGATAGAGAAACACCGCCCAATTGACTGGCACGAATAACCTAGCAATGAAAATGTGGCCGATCATTATTTTATATTATTTAATAGGCTAGCAAGCGATGATATGTCTCAATCCTTTTTTTCATGTTAACAGAAATATCGATTAAAACAACATACTTGTAGAACGAAAATGGAATACCATTTGCGTTGAATGGTACTCTTTGAAATTTAGAAAACATCCTCGGAGCAAAGATGCGCAAACAAATGTTCTTAAGCACCGAAGAAATAGAAAGTTCCACTTCTTTTCTGCTAAGTTTCATTTAAGTACCACCAGGTAAAACCGCCCTGTATTTCAAACAACCTAGTATGCTAACATTTGATATTAGCGGATGAAAATCGAAATATTAATATCAAATGTTTTTGAAGTCATGGTATCTGAGCTTCGTAATAATGGACATGGCACTTGTTCCAACGGTTCTCACAAAATAGATCTCTGAAAGGGAACAAAATGCAAAGTGGCGCATGGTGACTGGGAAACGAGGGGAAATAGCTCTTAAGTGTTCATTAATATTCGTGTCGACAGAAATGGAACAAAGATCAAGGCAGACGTCGATGCTTACTGGCTGACTTGACGTTGAGCATCTCAATTCTAAAGCCGTAAGCCGACTTCAAGTGAACATGATGTCGGTCCTTCATTCAAAGCATCGGCAATCCCCAAAACAACAAACGAACGGATCATCCGGGATTCAGGAAACAAATGTCCATCCTGGACTTATCCGTAGTTTTGTTTCTTTGTGTGCTCCTCCGATCCAGGTCCTGATTCTTTGGACAAAATAAGCAAATCCGAATTCAAACCCAGTCAGACTGTTTGTTTGGTCTGATCGGAAACGAATCCAGATCCAAGTTTGATCCCCATCTGATTCAGGGGCCGATGAAGGGGTGCCTTGTTTTCAGATATGCTCCCACTTTTTATATCAATTGGAGTGCCCCAAATCGAGAATGAGATGCCATAAAATCAAGAGGGCTGAAAACTTTTCCCGTGGCAAACCCGTCTCAATAACTTTACTTGCCCTGTGCGTACCTACGGACGGCTCCCTGTTTTCTTAAAGCGGCAAAAACCATCGATTTTTTGCCTCCTAGAGGTTAGTAATCCCGTTTCTTAGCTCCGCACTCAGTCATCTGGTGTTCACAGATTGATCTACTTCACAAGAATTGAGGAACTGAGGAGCCCCAGTCGGAGTTCCAGCTAATCTTGGTTGCCTCTGGCATCTCTGCATCGCCCATTTACGCAGAAATCGAACTCGATCTAGTCAGGTGTTCGAATCTATGATTTCGTGCCAAAATCGTATTTGACAACCTATTTGTCAGCTGGAGTGTTGCCACGTTCACGTATTCGTGTTAGCTCTCTTCATGTTGAGCCAAGCCAAGATTGGGATCAGATCAAATTTGGCTACCGATGCATCCTGGGGAATCATGCGAGACTTTTTAGCCATCACTCTTGTGGATCTACTACCTCACTTCAGATGCATCAAGACGGCTCTTCAAAATTCCGGTTTGAAAATGGCTAGCGGAATTAAAGGGATTTTTATTGTTCTTGTTTACGCTCTGAGTGGAGTTTACAGGAGGAGTCTCTAAATAAGTGAAGAGGGCGGCTTTTTCTCAAGTCGATTTATAAGGTGCGAACCTTTTCGAGACCGCTCACATTTATGACGATCGATAAAAAAAGTACTTCTTTTTAGCCATAAAACTCTTCCAAACGTGCACGAGAGAGAGAGAAAAACGATCTCAAATTCGGTCATTTTCGTTACTCTTGAATGTCCTAGCGTTGTCGGATATGTTCGGAGAAGTCAATTTTTATGAGTGTCAAAACAAGGGGAAAGGCGTGTTTTTCACGAGTTTTTTTGCCGTCACTTTAATCGACCTAACAGCTTTTTGCACTTTTGCGGCTGTTCAATGGTCAACATACAATTTGTCGAGTGGCCAGCAATCAATTCCCAAAACATGTTAAACAATAAGATGCGACATTCGTCAAGTTGACGGCCAACCAAAATCCTTTAAATTAGTGCAAATATCTTGAGTTGATCTCGAATCTTCAAGGAGATATATGTGCGTAAATTGATCAAACTTGTTTCTTTGCCATGAACTTTCCGGCCGGAATCCCACTTAAAAGGTGTGTTGTAAACTAGCGAAAATTAGAGGTCTGGCAAGAGGAACAGCTTATAACTTGCGTACTACAAAGACAGGACAATCACTCGAACTGTCTCCATAAATTCACTTGATTGCCATTTACAGAGACATGCACGAATGTCATACATTACACCTAACAAAAGAGACCCGTACCAACAACGCAAGATTGAGGCAAGGCTTTACGACGACGTGCGTGTGCACATTTACAAATCACACTTAAATACCTGCCAAGCTTGTTGAGCAATTTGACAACCTTCACCCCACCGCAACAACAGATGCTCAGTGGAATTTCAATTTAATTACACAAGTCTATCTCCCAATTTCGAGGAGATCGTCCTCGGGATAATCGGCAGAGGATCATCTTGATAGAACATTGGGACCACAACCTTATCAAGGATGAGGAGAGGGGAGTTCCCTTGTTATGATCGAAGCCACGAAGAAATATAGTAGGACATTGAAGAAGGTGAAAGTGTTGTGTCATCCCACCAAAATGTTTAGTTTTTTTTCATGAATACTAAAACTTGGTGTTCTGTTGGTCTTCGCAGAAAACGCTCGGCGATTCATTGAGAAAGGTCATCATCATCATCATACTCGAGATCCTGAGTCTCGGGCGGGATGAGGGAAAAATAAATATTTTCGTTTTCGCTTCCTTGGATGTCTTTTCTGAATGGGCGGCTCTCACTTCGTCTACAGTATTTAAACGACTGACAAGGGCATGATTTTAATCAAAGAAATGAGTCGCCTTCTATCAGCCCGCACATATAATGTACACTCACATACGACCATGAAGAGTGATATTTTGACGCGGATTGAGTAAAGACAACAGAGCCTCCCGCATTCGACGATTACAGATTTAGTCGCACTTTCGAAAAGGACCATTCATGGAAAAGGCGAGAGATGAGTGATGTGTGTGCACTTGCAGTCGTTGCATGGCTTGGGTAATTAGGCCGGAAGATATACACTGTCGCCTTGAAAGACTAAGGCTAATTGCCGTTGCAGTTGGAGGAAAACGGATCATGGCAATGGTTGAAGTGAAAATTGCTCAGTCTGCAAATTTTCCGCCGCTGGAAAGACGAGAATGACGTTGATAATCGCTTTAGAATTTGACCAAAACGGGTTTGCTCCCGGTCCAAAATCCCCATGAATTTCTCGAGCCCACTTTCCACCTCTTTGGGCTTTTGTTTTCCATTACTTCTTATTCCGCCCAATAGACAAGTATCCATCTTAATCGCTCTGTCTGACAATAAACACTTTACTACCCGAGTTTCAAAATAGACAATGTGTGTACTTACAGTGGGCGAGGAAACCCGGCAATGATGTCTCGAAGTCATTATACCTAGCCAAGCATAACCAAAACAATTGCCCGCTTCTTAAGAAGTATAATAGAATGGTCTCACACATACTTTACATTCAGGATTCTCGAGAGCCCAGGCGGCTTGCTTTGCTCGAGGTGAAAACGGTGCGCCGATCTACTTTGAGGAAGGAAAAACAAAGACTCCATTCCTCCACACAAATTTCCCGCGTCCAATAGTCTGAAGTAATCAGTATTTGTAGTATATCAACAGCACTAACTGATTGTGTCGGCGTTTTAGATTCTTGTCTCTAATGCCACAGATAGCAGTCGACAATTGTCAATGCCTTCGTCAGCTCGTTACAACTGGGGGTCAAGCCATCAATATGCATGTGCATATGCTCAAAATACAATTCTGGCCTTCCATCCCCAGGAAATCAATCTTAACAAGATATTCGAGCTTGGCGTAACTCATCGGCACAAAAGATTCCCCTTCGTTGGGTGAATGTTGCCTGCATCAACACTCAATAGTACAATGGCTAGCTTTGGCAAGAATCAGGCAAAATTACAATGGTTCATCATCAGGCTCATCAAAGGGGTCAAGAGGTTCAAAAGGAGCCGGGAATTGACGGGCCATAAAGATGAGTATGTGTGATATGAATAGAGACGCTTGGGCCAGACCACACGAGCGGAGAAGGATTGGGTTGGATGGTTGTCCCATTATCATGTCAGTTTTAAAATACGTCGTTGATTTCACCGCACCAACTGAGCAAGAAGCAGTCCGTCATGGTCGATTCCGACTTGAGCTCAATGCGTACCGCACGTACGTATGTAGAATCTAGTTCATCTTAGAAGCACAAAAGAAAGTTTTTATGGCCCTTCGCGGAATGGGGATCGTTTTCATTAGTGGACAGAGGTTAAAAGGTTTCCTGTTGTTCGTGGCCGGCTTCAAGGCCGTGCGAATCTTTTGAAATATTGTTCTCAATAAAAGGTCATCTCGCTTGGGAAAGGCCTCACTCACACCGAAACTTATATGGACAGGATAAGAAAGAGAACCCCTAAAGGTCAATATTAGAGGAGCTGAAAGAGAGGGATGGAACATTGGCCGGGAAATTTTAGACCATGTCGAAGGTCAACCAAACTCAAAATTGGAAATGGGTCGCATATATCAAAGCAAAGACCCCTTTTCTTTCTCTTTCCTCTTCTTAGTTTAGCTTGGCTTTGATTGGGATCTTGGGCCAATGGGCCCCAATCTATTTGTAGGTTTGAAATAGGAGCCAACTTGGTTCAGATCTGGGCTAATGTAGAACTTTGATCATTATGGAACATAATGTCATTGGATCCTTTATCAACATTGGTTGGCTCTTCGATCGACCGGGTCTACCCTCAATATGGAATGATAAACGACGTCTTGAATTGCTTTTCAGCGTTCTTGGGAACCATGTCCGTGTCCGTGGCCTTATTTTGGTCGCCCTTGACGATTGGCGTTTGTCTGAGGAAATCCACCCGTTTAACGGCTGTCATTGGGGGATTGGTGACCGCTTTGGGTTGTCTGTTCTCTTCTTTTGCCAGTCAGTATCATCAGCTCTTTCTGAGCTTTGGCTTGATTGTAGGTGAGTAGGTTTTCCAAAATATTTGACTGATCTTCGATCCTAAGAAGCAAATAGAAAATGAAAATAAAAACGAATAATGAAGTAAAAACGATTTTTTTAAATGAGATATGGAAGCTCTGAATCAAGCAATTGATTGTTCAACAATGAACCATGACCATTTATGCTATTTATTTAGTTTTACATTTTGATTCATTCCAATTCTTTGCCAAAATGAGGCATTTTGTCTGCCCAGCGGCAAGACAAATTTAAAAAGTGTTGCCCAATGGGTTTGTCTATTTGTCTAAAAATCATATTACTATGTCTTAGTCGTTAATAAACTTAGTCAGGGAAGGTAAGTATGAGGCTAGAAATTCCTTTTAGCCGTTCATGTAATAAAGTGCACAATGCTTACGCTCTTACGCCACGTTCCAATTTCATTTATTCGTTGGTGAGCCCAATTCACAGAAATAACACAAACCTTAAGGTTATTTTAAACAAAAGTCAACAGTTTGGGTATTTTTGTCACAAATCTCAGAATCAAAAGATATTTCCAAAAGACGTAGCTGAACATTTAGACAAATATCCTTCAAATGATGATGCTTCGGTCACTCCTATTCACTGGTTCACTTATCTTTCATGTCAGATTGTTCATCACTTATAATGACCAAATCAAGAAGCATTAAATTGAAAAAAGGTATTAAATAATAAAAAAGCAAATATTTGGTTTGGAATCTCTTTAGTTAAGCGAAGATGGGCTTTCAACCTGCTTTTTCATTCAATGTGATAGGTCCCATAACATTTGGGTGTTAAATTTTTGGTTTTCAGGAATCGGTGTTGGCATGACACGAGATGCAGCCAATCTCATGGTCGGGCAGTATTTCAAGCGCAAACGGGAATTGGTTGAGATTGTTTTTGTGTCTGGATCAGGATTGGGAATCTTGGCCATGTCCTTATTTATCAGCGATACTACCTCGTAAGTCATTCGAGTGTGATGCAATAATACCCCTGGTGCCAGATGTCAGATAACAGCCCGGGAATCTTTCTCTAATTTAGAACGTTTGGGTGGCGCCTGGGCCTGCAAAGCCTTTCGGGGATATCCTTCGTTCTGTTCTTCTTGGGCACTTTCTACCGCTCAGCCTCTTTATACCATCCCCAACGAAGAGCTATCCTTCATTTGAAAACCCAGAAGAGGAAGATAAAGAACAAAGACAAAGAGAAAAATAAAATACAAGATGATCGACTGCCATTCTTTGACTTCACCACGCTGAAAAGTCGAACGATACAAATTATTCTTTCATCCATTTTTGTGGCCTTCGTCGGTCTCAATGCGCCCTTATTCTTATTGGTGAGAACAAGCTTGGGTTCCAAAGCTGTAACCTTGTCCGATTGCGAGTCAATAACCTGTCTTTCTAGCCCAAATTAGCCTTGGACCAAGGCCTCGATCGTTCCAGTATCACACAGATGCCCATTCACTTGGGTGGAGGTTGGATACTCGGCGTGTTGGCTTTTGGAATGGTGATCGTGAACAACTCTTCCGAGTGTCGAATAGCTCGCCAATACTTGTGTCAAGCGGCCTTGGTGATGGTGGGCTTGGCTTCATTGAGTCTTAAGGGTGTGGATGGCCCAAGTGGATTCATTTTGTTTGCTTGGCTCTACGGCATTGGTCTGGGTGGTTACATTTACTCCTTACGGATGTATCTATTTGAAAAGGTTCGGGCTAGAAATTTTGCTCGAGCCTGGGGCTTTGCCCAATGTGCCATGGCATTGCCTAACTTGATTGGCATGCCTATAACCAGTGAGTAGAGGCACATTAACGGATTGTTCCCCAGATGATTTGATCAGCATTGAACAGTATACAATACCATAATCTCCTTTCAGTTCTGATCAATCGACTGGGTGATCCGAGCTATGGTCAATATTTCTGCACCGTATCAGTATTATCGAGTGCATTTCTCTTGGTTTTGGTGGACGTTCACAAGAAGAACCTCAGACGAAAGAAACGGCAACTTCATCACACCAAGTCCATCGGTTCCACGGCGACTGGAATGTCATCCTCGTCATGTCCCTCTCACCCCTACGGCAACGGCAATAGCCTCGTTCTGTTGGGTAACAGTGCCTCGGGTGGAGCCATGGGATCGGTCAATGGACAGATCATTGTCAACATTCCATCCATTCATTCCATGGGAGCACCCGAGTTGAGTGATGGAGGAATGGGCGTTCTCTCTACGGCCTCCACGGGCAGCCGAAAGTCGGACAGGCACCGTTCTTTCCCGGGCCACAAGTACGACGACGGTGTGTTGTATCCCGTGAACGTGAATGGAAATAGCGATAACCAAGAACTCGTGCTTCTGCGGCCAAAGCCAGAGCTCACCTTGATTTCTGAAGAAGAGGGTATCGGCGACATGGATATTCCGGAAAACTACTTTCTCGCTGAGGAGCTCGACTTTCTGGAGAACATTACGTCTTGTAACAAAGTCGAAAATTGTGTCATGTTGAGCGAATTTGAGCAAAACTTATACAAAGAGAGTGAAGGAGATGACAAGGGGTCGAGTAGCTCATCAACTGGGTCCGTTTCCAAGATGACTATTCCTCAATTCCGAAGGAAGTCTCGATTTGGGCGGATCTTTTCATCCACCACTTCCAAGTCAAAAAGACCAATCACGACAATTGAGGAAAATTCAGTATAAAGTATGTCCAAACTTAGCCGCCGATTTAGTTTCATGTAAAAACGATCGCATTTCCTCGGCTTCAGCTGCCTTTATACTTATTGATTCAATGGTATACAAATTGATGCAGATCAATGTCTTGAAATTCCTAGTAACCAACGCCAAAGAACCCGAAAGCTGTGATGACTTGTTCAAATTTGACCTTAATTCATATAAGACGTGTAACTTTTTTTCCCCAATGGTCCTCAAAAAGGCCACAAAAGAAGGGGCGTGACTATGTGTCTCATTATAAATTCAATGCCCGAACGAAATACAATCATCAATCAAACATCTATTGTGACAATCACTTCGTCAGCTGCTTATTCAAGTAATCCTGCATCTATTATCTTGTGCCATTTCGCAACATTTGATACCATTTGCTCCCCAGTTGATAAATCATAACCAAATTCATGTTCATCTCAAGAAGGCTTCAAAAACTGATTTACCACGGACTTCTGGAGATGATGATGATGATGATGATTTATTTTCCGGGATTGTGTCGGTATAGTAAAAAAGGAGAAAGATATTAATGACGAAACATTGAATGATATGGACTTACCACGGAACAGAAAAATTATTATAGTCTATCTCTTTCATTTTCTTCACCATGTAGTAAGACCAATTCGGTTAAAGGACTTACGGAGATACCCACAATTTAATGATGATCAAACCTTGTTAAAACGGAGTATGGAAAACTGAAATATCGCAACCTCGTTTTTCAAACTGTCCAAATCTATGTAAGAGTCCAAAAGGAATATATTTCAGTGATCCTCCGGTCAAGAAGCCACTTACAAGGGTTTATTATTGAATTCTGTCAGACGTTTTGAGACCCTGCATAGTAAGGAAATTCATAGGATGGATGATTTTGAACCGTTGCCGTGTACGTGTTACCAAACTTAATGACAAACCTTTACTGAAATGTTTAATAATGCATGAAACATTTAGATAAAAAAAATCATGTCATAAACAGCAAACTGTTGATGAGTATTAATGTGAAAAACAAAGATTGTGTTCTTAATCAACTGTTCCTTAATGCAATGCTCTTGTTGCAAAATCTATTAAGTCAAGGATTTCGTCATACACAATCATGTAACGAATAATATATTTATGATCGGCTTGGTTTTAAAACTTCCTGATTATGCAGGCAATCAAAATTGTCAAATATCTACGGGGTTGGTCTTCGTTCTGGGTTCTGGCGATTACACGAAAGGAGTAAATGAATCTTAATTCTTAGTTGCTATTTTAATGTTTTTAAACGGAAAATGCAGCTGTAAAAAAGATCCCTGAATCAGCCCACTTTACCACCTATTTCTTTCAAATATTCCTAGTTTTCCCTGATTATGGCTTGGTGCTTTTCTAGTCTTTTTTCGTTTTGACGCCTCATTGCAGAAAGGTACACAGTACACACATGTACTGAATGCTCTCCATGGAAAAAAAGTTCGGATTTTGTGAACTGATAAATTAGCAATGTCTCTAACGAACCACCAACTATCGTACCCAAGCTCTGTTAACATTCCTCAGCAATATGGGTACACATCCTCAGAATTTCTCCGGGATTCTAATAAGACATGGGCACTTTGTCTAGTGTCTCTTTTAGCAAGGGGGAGGGGACAAGTTTGCAGACCGTGAACCTCGGTCAACATGATTGTCTTTTGAGTTGAAATGAGGTTATGTTCCTAAGGAAATGAGTGGAGCACAAAAACAACATTGAGCAAGGGAAAGTTGGACAATGAATCCTAAGACTAAATATGTTCTATCAAAGATGTTTATTGAGACTTTAGCTTGAAACTATTGATATGATAATTTCAAGGCCGAGAAGTAAAAATCAAAACATGATTATGATTACGTTTTTGCTTGCTCATTGGGGTTATCTAAGGTCACACAAGTCTTCCAATGAAAATGGGAACTAAAATCAATTATTCATACGTAGAAAACCACACCACGTTATTGTAACACACAGCCATTTGTTTCCCAATCTAGAAAGTATAGTTTTAGAAGTCGGTGCCCAATGCCACCTTTTAAAACCACAATTGGTATTAAAAAAATGAAGACTTTTAATCATATTATCTAAAACCCACAGGCCAATAGAGGCGAAAGTAAGGGCTAGTAGAGCCCGTAAAAAAGAAAAAGAAAAGAAAAGGCTGAAATTGAGAAGGGCACATCTAAATTTGATGCCTTCGTAGATATGAATTTGATATAAGGTTAAAGTTCAAATTTGAATCGGCCTAATCTGCCCACATTTGGTATAGACAAACTCACAAAGCGCCCTCTAAAGTGCAGAACCTAAACCATATTTCGTGCAGAAAGCCTATCAACAAAAGTAATCAGTCAATGCTGACGTAAAATGCTTTTCATATATACAAAAAACGCGAATACCAAGTAAGCTTTTTTTAACAAGTGTAAAAATACGTTACTGATGGTTTTCAGTTCCAAGATTTACATATTTATAGTTTAAGGGACATAGCATACTTTTTTTGAGCTAAGATAGCTTCGGAAAGTTAAATATCGGCCATAGAAATGTTTGAACAAAATGATGTTAACCTTTACCATGGACGACGGTACCCAGGACCATGAACAACTGGAATATGGACGGTGACGCTTGGTTTGGGAATTAGCTTTTCGCGATTGAGTTAAAGCATTATGTTCTCCTTCAAATAAGAATGATCCCAGACAACCACAATTACTCATTTCAATTTTCAGCTCGATCGAGTGACTGGATCAAAAGTTATGCCGTCTCGAAAGGCACTACAAAGCTCTTCAATGAATGAACGAACTAACCCTCTTGTGGTAATTGATTACCAGAAGAGGGCTAAGTCATTCATTCTGTGCTCTGTTATGTACTACACTTTGAGAGGGCATAACTTTTGACCCAGTCGTTTGATTGAGCTGACATTTGAAATACGCAATCGCAGGGATCTGGGGCCAGCCTTATTTGACGAAGAATTTGATTCATTGACTCGAATTGGAGTTGCTAATTTTCAACCTTACCCTCCCCGTCCATACTCCAGTGGTTCACACCTGGACACATTTGAGGCCGCCAAATGTACCCGAATAGAATAGCGGAAAATTCAGAAACCATTGAACTAGAGGGCTTGTACATTGAACTCAGCCTCCTGACCAAAAATTGAAAAAATCGTAGTCACGTTGTCCAAGCCAGGCAGATATTTTCGCCATAGACATTGAAAATTATGGGGAGGAACATTGCAAGTTTTAGGCATCAAACTTACAATTTTGGACTTAGATCGAACGAAATGTTTTCCCAATCCGAATCCGAATCCAACTCTTTACGAACAAAGTCTTCCTATATTTTGGAATTTTTGTCCGTGTCCCACCTTTCGGAACACATTCAGAGATTGCTAAACTAGAGCAAACCTCCTTCAAGACTGCAACTAGTTGAAAGGAGGTCCAGTTCTTCTAACCTTGCTATAATCAACGGCCAATGTTCATCTTTGAACTTGAACTTAGCCAGACCGACCTTTTTGACCGGTTTTACTCTAAAGCACGCCGGCTTTTGAGTTATAGTCGATCCTATCTCAAGAATATGATGATCTGATAGATTACTAGGTGTCACATGGACATACTGGATCAGATCAGGGTCATTGGAAAAGACCAAGTCGAGAACACTATTCTCGGAAGGAGGGTGGGGCGGGATTAGGTACAGGAATAGGGTCAGCTCTAAAACTACGAAACTGAGCTATGCTATTTCTCGCCCTTCCCCTCTACGTGGACGGAGGTACACCGTACATTAAAGCACGTCTTAAGTCTCATGGACTGACGGCACATGTACGGGTGAAAAAAGGACAATCTACCTTTGAACATCCCTTCTTCCCATTGTACTTCTCAAGGCCGAACTTGAGAAGTTTTTGACACCATTTAGGGTGGTCAAACTGACAGCCTTTTCCTTCATCAGGACAAGGCTGCTTTCGATAAACAGGAAAGACTGTTTTCTCTACAACTGTCTTATCCTGCTCTTTTTCAAGAGGAGCTACTACTTCAACCTCTACATTGGTCAAATCAGTCGACTTCTCAACTACTGGGTGAGCCTGTTCTTCAAGCAGCACTCTGGTTTCATTGACCCAAGCAACTACAGCCTCTATAATAAAGGACTTATTGACTACGGAAGGATCCTTCCCTGCTAAGACCAAGTCCAAACATTGTCTAGTCTCTTTGCTGACTTTTCCAAAAATAGCTTCCATCATGAATGCAGGAGGAACTATCTATGAGCAGCAAAATCAAGAGACTAAAAATAAGAGAAAAACGTAAAGAAACTAAAAGGCCATGCAATCTTGTCCTGGGATACAGGACAACGAAGCAAAATAGGAATGAACTACTTCACATCAAACTAAACATACAAATCTAAGATGGAGATAGCAAACATGAAGTAAGGGACAGAGAAAAAGAAAGATTCAAGAACATATGTAAACTAGGAAACAACACAAAAACACAGAAATAAACTCAACAAACTGGTCTAACACAAAATGAAATCAATATACTAATGAACGATAAATCTAACTCTAAAGGACCAATACAATCAAACTAAATAACTACACATAACGATTTGGAACTAGAAATACTACGCTACAAATCAGAGAGAAACTTCTAAAGCTAAACATAAACATAAATGAATGTCCTAACCCGGGAATGAAGTATAACGTAAGTGATAGACGAGGCATCACGTGTGAAATCAAATTTAATTTCAACCCATCAGATAAAAAGTTGGTGAAGACCTTAAAATCCTGTTTTGTACTAAACCGAGCACCCACCCTTTATAATCTGCTACCATGCTCACTTCGACGATTCTATTTACTAGATGATCCATTGTTAAGTTTAAAGCGACATTTAGATCGTTTTTTATCAACCATCCCAGACCAGCCTTTCGTTCAAGGGTGCCCTAGAGCGGCAAACTCGAACGCATTATGTGACCAAATCTTTTATCAATTGTGACTTACGGGGAACTCATTCTCCTGTATCGGTATATCAAACCCGAAAAAATTAAAAAAAAAAAAAAAAAAGAGAAATAAACTTATTAGGTTTTAAAGTAATTACGTCTTACCAAAGAGCAGTGAAAAACCAAACCTAATTGAGTGAATGAATGAAATAATCATTTATCCAAGGAATATAATTTAGTGGCAAATAAACATCACGTACACAAATATACCCTGAACTTTCAATTACGTCAAAATGACTGGGCTTTTGGGTAAAATTTTGGGCAATTTCAAAGCAAGCATACACACTTGAGATGAATACAATTAAAGAATTTTTTCGGACATCTCTCTTTTGTTTTGATCTTTGGTAGCTTAGGCATACGTGAATTATCTGACGTGTCGAAAATATTTGGATAAAAGATTGGGATATTGTAACAGATTTTAAATTTGCATTTGGTAATTTTTAGCAACAAAATGGTTGTTTAACTTTTTACTAAAGTCAGAAAAACATGTAAAATCGAACTTTATTAATGACCTTAGCTCGACAAACGTCGAAACAGGTAACAAAAGGTACATTCTACCCCAAAAAATGGTGGGGACTGTAATTTGTCCCAAATTTAGCCAAGCAAGAGTAAAAATCTGGTTTTTTGATGCTTTTCTTTTTTCCTTGCTCTAATTTTCTTTTTGAAATATGTGAGTATTACCAGGGCTTATTTGTTCAGCATGAAAAAGACTACTTGCATGTGCCAAAGTAATTCATTTACATATCAATTCTGTTTCTTTTTCAATGTAGAACCAAAACGAAGCTTTACCAGCAAAAATAGAAAGGAAGCAAAGGCACAACAGAGGGTAGATAGATAACTTTTCAAGAAAAACGGTTGTTAATTGTTTTATGCATCCTCTATCAACTAATCCATCTTCTGCTCAGAGACATTGTGCTTAAAAATACATGGTGTTTGTTGTACAAGTGTTTCTCTTATATCTGACTTGACAAAATTCAATCAGTTGTTATGACATTCGATCTTTCAAACAAGTGTTCTTGGGATTAGTACCAACAATGACTATATGCTTATTCATTTCTTGGTTTGTTTCCCAAGTATCTTGAAGGGTTTCTTTCCTCTGTCCTTCAACTAAACAGGCCTCTACCGAAAAGGTTTTCTCAGTTATTGATACTATCAATACAAAAAGCGGATCATGATTGGTGGAACATGCGTTGAGGTCAGATTGGTTTTTGCCATTCTTTTTTTGTCTTTTT
>NC_081444.1:10803009-10887625 GCF_007210705.1 Tigriopus californicus
TTTGAAATGTATCCTTTCAACTTTCAGTTTTGTCTCTTAGCTGCCCGCTTCTCCGGATTGGCCGAGGATGGGGATCTTTTTCCCGAGTTCCAATTTGGTTTTCGGAGAAGCCGTTCTACCACCACGGCAAGCACTCTCCTCTATGAAATTGTGCATTCTAACGTCAGCAATAAGAGGAGAGTGTACGGATGCTTTGCGGATTTGTCCAAAGCATTTGATAGGGTGGACCAAACGCGGTTATTCCTCAAACTCCAACTATGGGGAGTTCATGGCTAAGCTACCCAAAAATATTTTCTGCGTTTTATTAAAGCAAAAGTTGAGTATCAAAATATTTGTTAAGGGAATAGAACTGGAGCTTAAGGTTAGCACATGTAGCGTGTTACGAACAAGGCAAGAGATACATGTGAGTCGGCCTGACAAGCTGTTGCTGACCCGTAAAATATTTTCAAATAAAAGGTCGAATGTTAAACTACACAAGATCAAAATCGTCGAAAGTATAGTCTCACTTCATAACTATACTCAGGTATACTCGAGCCGCCCAAGCTGAAATAAAAAAGTCAAGTATATATATAATTATCAAAAGAATTGCTGGAAATGTTATTCCCTTTCCCTCTTCCTTTAGAGCTTTGACTGAGACTACAGGACACATCGTAAGAGCTCCAACAATAGCAGGGTCCATGTCAACTGAAATGGCCTTTAATTGGGCTGGGATTATAAAATTCAGTTAGTTTAAAGCCTCGAGTGCAGGATTCTTGACCAACACTATGTTGAACGGCATTCAATGTTAAAAATATCCACTGTGTGCACAAAGCTGGGATCAGCGGTCTTCATTTTTTTCTGGCCATTGAGCTTCAACAATAATCATTTTTTGAATTTGAATTTGAATTGACTGGTGGTTTTCATGGACTAGATCTCCCGGTCAGCTAAGTTTGATAAAATATGAAAAGTGTAACTAAAAGTAACAAGAATCTCAAAAGATATGTTCTTTTTTCAAATGACAAAAAAGGACTCCCTTGCTAACTAGTGTATAGCTATTATCTTCAAATGTTTCAAATGCATTTGAAATATTTGACTGAGAATAGAGTAATGCATTTTCAATGGCACAAGTTAGGGATATTTGGCCGTCAGAGGTCGCGAAGGGGGAGAGTACCCATAAACCCAGGGTGACCCAATGATCAACTCGCAAAAACCCTAGACTTGGTAATTGTTTGAGTAACAGATCTAGTTTGAGGTTTGAGCTAGATTACCAATTTAAAAACCCTGGGCATTAAAAAGGCTATAATGAGTGGAAAAAGATAGCTAATTTGGAAACTGAGTTCCTGAAACTTTCAAAATCGAAGAATTTTCCCCAAAATCTGGTCAATCTGAAGAAACTTTAAGCAAATTGCTTGAAGTTTTAAATGCCCACCATGTGAAGCTTTCCATCAATATCAGGTTCACGTGGTCTTGGAGAGTGGGCCTCAATACATGAGAAAAGCTGATCAAGACATGACTAGGTGCCTGTGCCAGGCATTTTGTTCTATCCGTAACTGCCGTTCTATCCTCAAGAAACGGAAAGTGGCGGCCTCTAAGAACTGAACTCCGGTCGTCCTCTTGAGCACTGCTTCCAGACAAATGGCGAAGAGAAGCAGCAAATAATTATCAAACAGCGCAAGCAAAAGCCTCAGCTGACAAGACTGTCCCTTTACATGTTTTACATCGGGCACTCCCTTTCTTTTTCCTTTTTTCCATAACGTAAAAGAGCATATGAGCGAGGCTGGCTTGGCAAATGCAGAATCAAGGCTTCTTTGGCACTAGTTTTTAAGATACATCTAAATGATAATTCCTGCAAAGAACAACCAATAAGTGCATTCTTGTAATAAAAAAACTTATACATAATTCTAATTGGAAGATATTGGTCTCGTCAATTTTTCAACACAAGCCCCATTTCAATGATTTTCAAGGACCAAGATAGAGCGTCCTGTTTGAAGGCCAGGCTTTAGAGGACGCCCTGTATGCTCTCAACCTCAGCTAGGGGCATCCTTGTTTTTGTTGTGGATAAACCTCAAGAGTCCATGTCATGCAGCTTTGTTTTTTGTTGGGACATCTCCTCGTTAGCTTACCTAGCTTACCCATGTGTCAAACCTCAGAACGTGATCTCGACATCTGCCATTGACTCTCATTTAGAGCTGTCTTGAAATGCATCCTCATTTGAACATATCTTTGACCCTTTCAAAAGTATATTCCTTACGATTATGAAAGTGGATGAAGGGTTTCAGTTTAGCCCCTACCATGATTTAATCGGTTCCAGAATAACTCGACCCAGCGGACAAGTCCACCCTGTGAACAAATTGACCCACCGGACAACTCGACCCAGCGGACAACTCAACCCAGTACAAAAATTAAGCCCAATATGTCGGCTTACAAATAGTTCATACTTATGGAGCAAAATTGAAACTGTAATGCAAACATGTCAAAATCTGAAAGGTTTTAGACAATTCATCATTTGATCTTTAAAAGAAAGTTACATTTAAATCAATCATGGTGTGAAAATCAACTTTGATAATGTTTTAATCAAACTTGATCTCTAATTAAATACCTTACAGATGCTAACATCTTTGGTTGCAAATCAAATGTTGATTCATCGAGCTATAGTTTTGTTGCATAGTCATGTTCTTTTTGGTCAAAATGTTGTGTTTAGTAGTTGTACTGGGTCGAGTTGTGCGCTTGGTTGAGTTGTGTCCGCTGGGTCTAGTTGTCCACTGGGTCTAGTTGTCCTGGGTCGGATTGCCCTGAGTCGAGTTGTCTGCTGGGTCGAGTTGTCCTGGGTCGAGTTGTCCGGTCACCGATCCAATCATGCACAGTTTGTTTGTGGTCTTCAATTGGACAAAGGAATATGGACGCATGAAAAAGGACCCTGAAAGCCAAAAAAAACTTTATTGAGTTTCACTCCGTTTCGAGTAAGTAGGAGAGGCTATTGGAACTTTTTGTCTTGAGGATAACTAATTCATATTAGGAAAGTTTGGCCGCATAGGCCACAGGGCTTTAGAGCGAGGACTGGCCATCAACATATATGTTGTTCCAATTGTTTCCCATTACTTGGATGGGGCTTTGTCGTGCATTGCGTTTGAATGGTTACCATCAGAAAAGGAACTTATGCCCTTCAGCAATTTTCTTGTATGTCAAGTTATTAAGACGCAGACCTGGTTAAATGAGATCCAGATGTTGACGGAAGAAAAAGGCCGTCCAAGTATGATCCAATATGTTACAAAATAGCGCTTCTCTTTCCCTCTGATAGAAAAGCAAAAATATTCCTTTCTTTCGACTGAATCGACTTTGAATGTCAGGCCAATCTTTATTAGTCAAAGACACGATCTTGCACCTAGATTAGAGAAGTCGTCGCAATAATTTTCTGTTGCGTGTTCTAATCCAGACATAAGCGTACGGCATGAACTACAAAGCGCTCACTCCCTACTATTACAATATAGTGTATATTGGTACATTCCTAGACGCCCACTTGGATCTTAGAAAGCCGTCCCCCTCCGATATATTTTTCCTCTTTCCTCCTTCAGTGCTACATAACAAAACTCTGTTAACCTTGACAACTATCACAGGGAAGAACCTCCTCGAAAGATAGAAAGCACGGAGCTTGGAAAGGCCCCTAGTCTCAGCGATGAGCATAGGGCCTAGATTTAGCTGGTCACATAAAGTTGTCTGTTGCAAGTGCGATTCGTTGCGTACGATAATTTGAATAATTTCATGGGCAGGCTCGAATTTAATTGAGGCTGACTAGTACTGACTTGAGGGTTGTGGCGCTTCACAGTTGCACGAAATAAGAGAGCCATGTGCAATTGTTATATGAGACTTTCATTTAACATATTTCCTGAGCGAAAATGACAACTTTTAGTGAAGCCAATCCCAGCTCCTCGCAATTCCTCTAGAAAACATGGCAACCTGCAATGAACACTTCACAATCAGGTGAATACGATCGAACTTTTTCAAGCCCCAACGAACAATCAGGCTAATCATCAACAGGCACATCATTCATAGCAAATTTCCATGTACAACATTCCACGTCTCAAAAGACTCTCTGACGGTTGTCCCAGCTATTTGACACATCGTAAGAAACCTTCAGAACGAATAAATCATTTCGCCCCAAGGTAACACTTACGCTATCATCTAGATGCCCAATACATACTGTCTGCGGGAAAATGTGGGTTTACAAATTCTTTTTGACCACAAGCCCTGCAAATGAAAATCAATCATCAGGGAAGGGGGACTTCTAAGAAAAGGCGATTTTTACCTCCTCACATGTTTGCTTGCTTCTTTTGCGATGGAGATGATAATCGTTTGTGTGAAAAGAATGGGGGAAAGATAGGGGACCAAGGTGATCTTTTCAACTTTTCACACAGACATGTTTCGTACAAAAAAGTATGTGTTTTATAAGTTAGTATTTTTTGCAACTTTGTTTCCAGTTTAACCCCATTACCCGGCTGAAAGAAATCAGGGTTTCCCCCTGAACTTTGTTTTGCATTGACTGGCTTTGGATTTGAAATAGAGTGATGTCCAACCCTCTTTCCTCGTGCGCCAAGTTTAACAGGCCACAATGAAGCTAAGCACTTCTTGTAAGATTTATTATCGTTAATTAAACCCTCAAGATGAGAAAGTGTGTGTCACTCGGCCACAAGCTAGACTTTGGAACCTGCAGTTCATATCAGTGCGTTATATAGCGAAGACGAGTTGGGCCAATCGAAATCCTTCAAATTACCGAACAGACGAGAATATCCAGCTCACCTTGGAGATTGGCTATGATTTCATGACCGTACACGGAGAAATTGTACGGCAGTGTTCTGTTGGTATGAGAACTTTGATGATTGACTAATGGCAAGCGCCATGCCAGTAAATGCCTAATGGTTTTCAAAATAACCTGAGCTTTTGGTATGGCAGCGCTGTATTTTCTTCCTGCTTCTCTCCCTGCATGCAAACAAAATACACTTCAAACAAGAACGAGAGAATGATAGAGACCATTTTTTTTAGAGCAAGAGGATTTCAAATTGGCCTTGCCGTCAATCTGGATTAGTACAGATGTGTCAACACTTGTGACTTTGACCAAATACACTAAAAGCATTTGCTTATTGTGGAATCTCTTTGGATTGTGAATGTCAAGTGTAGAAATAAAGCGACTAAATTGATGTCTTGTAGTTACCAATTGTATTTGGGCACGGTGAAAATGGTCTAGCACTTCACAATTTAAACGTGCACCCGACCAAAGACATTCCCATTGGGGGAGTTTCCACTCTGAATAATGAGAAGATGCTCCTCATCTTCTTCTATCTATTCTCCATGAAAGAAGGGAGAGAGAAAGAGAAGTAGAGATTCAAGATCTGGGAGCTGGGAATAAATCAGAGGTGATCCAACCGCATTACCTGTACCTCATTCTATGAAGCTGCGTTACTACGAGTACTTTCTCTCCATCCATTCGTTCTCACATTTAACCTCACCCAACTCTCATCTCATACCTGGACTTGTGGCATTGCGTTTTAGTTAGTATGAAAGCCAGACCCAGTGGCAGACAATGCTTAACATGGGTGGAATAGGATCTATTCACCACACCCCTTGAGTGCTCAACGAAAGGTTTCACACGAACCTTTATTCAGATCAACATCCGCAAGTACTTGCGCCAAGAAAAGCATTGAAGTGTCTCAATGAGGAAGGGCAATAAACGAGGCTTGATATTGATGCGAGTACCCCCCAAGAGCCCTTTAGTCAAGAGAAAAAAGACTTGGAATCAAGCTATTGGGACATTGAAGCGGGAAATGAATGATGACGTTACTGCATTTTGGGGGAAGTACAGCTCCAGGTCATTCATCCTTGTATCAAATTGTTCATCTGACTTATGTATCTTACAAACTGTCATATTTTTACTCATTAACATATATAGAAATAACTTTAACTGATTGGCTTCACTTTTGTTGCTTTTAACATATTCATCCTCACCGTTGATTGTTTTGAAACCTTAAATCAATTTTCAACATTAAATGCTAATTCTTTTTGCCACCAATTACTCAAAAATGTTAAATTAGTCCCAACAAATGAAATATCTTACGGAACTGGCAAAGTCACTAATTCTTATATTTCATCAAATTTAACTGACTTAACTTCCAATGTAACTGAAAAAGTTCGACTACTAATACCAGACTTTGTTGAATGATACTTTAAAAATCTTCATTTTTAGGCCATATTTTAAATTTTCAAGATTATTTGTATATCTTGAAGCTAACAATTGTGAAAGTGCTTTATTGCAATATTGTACCTTGCCAAATCATAAAAAAAACATTCTTATGTCAAGCATTGAAACGATGGTTGAATATTCACTCTCATTTTGAAGTGAGAACTGTTCCATCGAACCAATAAATTGCCAGGAGCATTTGTTAGGAAATGCTATTAGAGTTACAAAAGACATTAAGTTATTGATCTTTAATCAACCCAAAAGCAAAAGAAACAAACCGGTGGATCGTTAACATTAAAAATTGATGTGTTATAAAAAATGAAGAGTATCGATCTAAAGTAGAGACCTTTGTTCGAGAAACACCATGAACAGAAATGCATTAGTATGACAACCAAAAACCGAGTGATACTTTGATTTCCAACCATGTCAAGTCAAATTCGAAATTCATAATCAGGATCATCCTCTCATCATTTGCTGCTAGGAACAAAATGCAACAAATGGGGTTGAACATACGCGACAAGACGACCTAAAAAAGAAAGCACGACTTTAAAAATAACAGTTCATGAAAGGATTAAAACATTCACCGATATTTCCTGGAGAATTGAACATGTTCATCTATTTACCAATGAAATAAAAGCTATACCGTACTATAGCATACGATATGAAAATGGAAGTCGTAAATGTACGATACCACAATCGTGTTTTATACTCAGACTCATCATTTGCAGTCTGCAAGCATGTGTAGCTCCTTTCGTTACAAACAAAGGATCGTAAGTGAAAACACCAAAAATTCTTCTGTTGTGCTATTGGATGCAAATGCCGGTGGGTTCCTTTGCATTACATGGCAAAATTTGTAACATTCGCCCACTTGTTGGAAGTGGGAAACCGCAAAATGTTGGGCAGCAGCGCAGACATCTGGGATGTGATTGCTGATGGGCCAACCTGGCTGAGAAACATATTTTTCGAGTCCAGCCATGTTGCCTTTTGCTCTTAGGTCTTACTCTGAGAGCAGAGCAGCATCCATCCTTGCTGTCTCATTGAGCCTTCCTCAATGCCCGAGAATGACGTTCATTTTGGCCCCAACGGAACCTCAGTCTCAGCTCTCAGTTGGCAAGGAGTGAGGTACGCACTGTAGGACATTCAATACCTACGCCTCGTCTCTGCACGCAGTGCTCTTTGTATCGTATGTAGTTACGTACACCTTAGAGCAATTCGCTTACGGATGGAGTGCCTACTCACGAGCAAAGATCGGGGAACTGTCTTTGAAAACACGTCCGTCGCATGTCCGTATGTTCTGGCCTCGTACGTAGTTGGTACGGTGAAGTGTACAATGTACTCACATACTCTGAAAGAACGAATGGAGGGGGTGCTGGCCTGGCACTGGACAAGAACGGCTAGTCGACGTTGAGGGCGTTCAGCGATAGCTCCTCTCCTCTCCTCCTCGTTGCTGTGCGGTGGGTGGAACTGCCCGTGAGGTCTGACTGATGAGCGGGAACGGAGGAGCAAATCGAGGCCTCCTCTTCTTTCATCGGTCTCTGCTCGTGAGCAAAATGTGAAGACTGGCTCCAGTACACCATATCTCAAAGCTAGTCTGCCTAGTACGTTGTAGCTTGTGGAGTTTTCATACACTTCCTCTCCAGCCATGCCGTTCATGAGGATCGGAGGTACTTGTTTGACTGGGTAGTCGTTGGAGGAACGTGGGTCCTCTCTCTCTCCACATTGGATTTGTAGCAGCCGCGAGGAAAGACAGTGAGTGGAGTGGAGTAACGACGTGTGACGCCTTCAGATCGGCTTAGTTGCCATTGAGTGTGCTTAAGACGTTGGACCTGAGAGCTTAACACGACGTAGGTCTCGTTTTGTTTTTGTTGAAATGTTGTTTTATGGTTAAATCGAGATTGGAAAACGAGTCGTCGCATCACTTCTTGCTTTCAAATTCAGTTCCAAGAGCTCATGTGATTATCGGACAACGAAGGAGCTCCAGGGATCAAAATTTCGAAAAGCATGTTCATCATGTTCCTGGCGAGTGCACTCGTCGATCCTCTTGGCTAATTCAGCAAAATCGCATTAAGTCCAAGTGCCACCACGCAGGTGTGTGTGTGTGCGTGTGTGTGTTAATAGCACTGGTGTATTTAGCGGTCTAAAAATGAGGAACAATTCCTTTGACACCAAAGCATGTAACCCCGAATCTGGAGTTAGGCCAATTCCTCCAGTGTCCTCAAAAACTACTCCACCTACCTCTCCACCTTCACGTGTTATTACATCGCCGAAAGGATCCTCCAAGGCCAGTTCTGGTTCAAGTTCCAGCTCGAGTGCCACGGGAGCCGTCAACAAAGAGAAGACCATTTGCACGGTGTGCGAGGTTGAATCTGACAACCATCATGTTCATTATGGTGCACTGGCGTGTTTCAGCTGCCGGGCTTTTTTCCGGCGAGCTCACAATAAAGGCGATGGGATCCCGGGATATGTTTGCAAGAAAGATGGAAAGTGCAATGTCACGGCTAAAAATCGAAAAAAATGCCAACGATGTCGTTATGACAAGTGTGTTGACATGGGTATGAACCCCAGTCTAGTTCTCACTGATGACCAGAAAAAGGTCAGATTTAGGAAAATGCTCGAGAAAAAAGGTTCTTTAGGGTTTCCAAGAAAACGAGCCAATAACCAGCCATCTTCCAGTGACGAAGATAGCGGGGACGAGGATGAAAAAGGAGCCTCCGGTCAAGAAGCAAGAGAAAAGAAGGCTTATAAAGAGGAGAAGCCTACATCTTCCAATATTTATCAAGGATATCCATTTCCCGACCTAGGCTTTGTGGGGGCCAGCGACTTCTCAGCGGCGGGTTCATCAGCCGGAAGATTGGAACCAATGACCCATTTTGGAAAACCAGACTTCTGTGGCACACTTGGAATACACAGTCGGCCACCAAGTTTATTCTCCTTCTATGGCTCGGTTTCGACCAATCAAAACATGTGTGTGAATGACTTTCCATCAGAGACAGAGATCAAACATGAAACAGTGTCAGAGTGTATCAATGGATGGCCACAACAACATTTCCCAATGGCAGGAGACATGGGCTCACCCCTTTTACACCACAATCAACAACCCCTTCAATTTAATCCCCCATCGCAAGGGAATGCCATCAGCAACCTGAATTTTGACACTACAATGCAGTCTTTACGTGCTCTTCTAGAGGTTTCCACGGACACCTCTGCCCAACAGTGCAATAGCGCCAATTTGTTAGAGCCCTCACCTGAAGCCCTGGATACACCAAATCCAGCTCCAATGGAGCATTTCCACTCTAATCCTGAATCTGCGTCCGAGCAACGTAATCCATGGAGTGTCAATTATGAGGTCTTTGGCACGATTGTTCGAAGTTTTGCCACCGTCATGAATTTCATTAGCCTTGAAGCAGACACCCAAGCCAGGTTCATTACCCTACACTATGGTGATGAGAACGCTATTTCAATGGAAGATATTAAACAAGTGGCTGCCTGCTTTAAGGAACGGTTTAGTCAGTTTGCTCATCATTTCCCTCAGTTCCACAACTTACCTCAAGATGATCAACGTCAGCTTTTGGAACACAACAGTCCTCTATTTGTGCAATACATTTTGGCTCGATATTTTGGGTCCAAAACAGGATCTGAACAACTATCCTGGTTGCTGGGAGAAAGCATCCCTGACATAATGGCCTCCATTCCTTTGTCAAAGGTTTCGCTGGCGTCAATTAACAAAGTGATCGGCCTCTTCCAGAAAAGATGTGATCTATCATCATATGAAAACTTAGTCGAACAACTTGGATCCCTCGGTTTAGGATTAATACACAACTCAATTGTGGCAATTGTCATCCTCTTCACACAAACTGAAGATATGAACCTGACTGAAGCAATCAAAGTGCAGGAGGTTTTGGAAAGCATGGTTGACTTTGCGTCCCAAGCAGAGAATCTTCGTGCACCATTAGCTCCAATTCCCAAGGAAAAGCTCGAAAAGCTAATTGACATCCTCATTGTTATTTCTAAATTTTATTCCAAAGGCACTATCAATAACATGCCACAAACAACAAGTGAACAATTCAACGAAATGCGAAGTTCAAATGACGGAACAAACACAACTCAAGTTCATTTGCCAATCAAAACTGAGGATGTTTATCCAACAGAGTTGGAAATGCCTTATACAATCGAAGAAGAAGCATGGCTCAAAAATCAGCTTCACATGTTCCAAGCTGCTTATAGTGAGGTATCCCTTGGCGACGATTTGGTAAACGAATTTGTCATGTTCACCTATGACGTACCTTTGTCCAAGCGTTTCGTACCTGCAGAACTTTCGACATTCATGGAGAGAACCCGAAGAATCTTGAAATTTCATCCGGAGTTCGAATGCTTGACGACAACCGAGCAAGCCAACCTACTAAAGAACAACTGTAACAAAGTAGTTGCTCTGTGCTCAGTCAAATCAGAGTCCTTCCCAACCGGGTATCAGCAACTTCAGTTTTGTTTTGGAAATATGGATGAGGCCAACTGGAGTCAAAGACTCGCTCCATTGGTTCAAGATCAGGAGATGAAGAAAGTGCTCATTGCAGACTGGAATCGAACCACAAAGGCCATGAGCTCCGATGAACTTTTCTACTACCTCAATTCGACTGGCAACTTAGCTTCCAATTTGGAAGATTGCGAAACTTTCAAGATTTTGTCCCTGATCTCTTTGTTTTCGCAAGACTCTTTTGAGGCACAAAACCAGACACCCAATGTCAAAATCAGAGCCGTGGAGAAAAAGTATACCACCCTTCTTCAACGCAGGGCAAAGGATTCATACAACCAGGTGAAAAACTGTCTCGAGAATGTGAATGAGTTGGCTAACATCTTTGAAAAGCTGAGGACTTTCTAAGTCTAACTCACCAATGACAGGGCCCTAATGTCTTTGCTTAAGCAAAACCCAGACATCTCCAATTGATATTTCAAGGATAATTCCGTATCAATGCTATTCCTTGATCTCAATTCCTGTTTGCATTCACGGAAAAAACACGCACTTCGAAGGCATCTTTGTTCAATATTTGCTCAATGTTTTCGGACTTATTTAAAGAGCCGATCACTTTCTTCTTGTCGGAGCAAAGCACCCCTGTGTGTTTGGAATCTAGTCTTTTGTGCTTACATTCAAACCTACTGAAACAATTCCCCAATTGCCCCCCCCCTTCTCTGGCTGACTCACCTTTGAGAAAAAACACGCCCTTCTCTACCCTCTATTGAATCCCACACTGACCTCTCACAGTAACATAAGATCCACCCATAATTGAATGAGCGAATGTGATGTAAGACCCTTGGAAGAAATGTGATAAAGCATGGTGACTACATCATGCACATGGACACCAGAGCCCCTTTATTGTCCACAATACGATTGAAATGTCCAATCGTATGATACATATTTTTACCAATTTGTCAATGAGTTACTGACCGGTTTGGAGTGTGTTAAAACTACATATTTGCTCAAATTATTGAAGTCAAGCTGGCCAAGATAAAATCAAGTTAACCAGAATCAGAAACTTCAAACTTGCAGAAGTCAGTCTCCTCGTTCTTGTAATGCCCCTTAGGCGTTACTTTTACGTGTATAGTTCCTACGAAAAATTCCAAATTGGCAAGTTTAGATTTATTTTTGGGTCCCTGCAAACGAATTGACTTTTGATGCAGGAAAGTGAATCGTATCAGGTCTCGGATGTCCGGAAGGATATTGCCTAGATTCTGGTTGATTTTTTAATCTTGGATGGCTCCCCGCCAATGAAAGAAGTGAGGCAGATATTTTGAAAGGGACAAATGGGAAACAGAAAACAAAATTTTGAAGAGTTGTATTTATTTGAAACGTACAACAATGGTTTGTTAAAAAAATGCCCCAATTCAAATTTCGTACCTGATTCCTGTGAGGTGGATCTTCAGGTTGGTTTGAATGTGTAATTGATTGGAATTGTGCAGTACTGGAACTTGCTCATCTTGGGCAGGTTTTAGTTTGCATCATGATCAAATAACATTGCCCATCCACCTCCCTCATTTGGCCTCTTGAAAATAGAAGATTATGATTTGTGATGTTGGTCAGAAGCTCAAATGTCACAAACCCAGAAAAATACAAAAAATGAAAATTTGAATTTTGCCACGAACACCGCATAAAACAGTCTTGTTACACTCAATGAATATATAGCCAATATTGAATTTGATTCCCGTCTCATTCTCATCCCTATAATGTTCAGACCTCGCGCCCCATTGTGAACGCATAAATAAAGCATCAAGATCCCATTGTTTCGGAGAGAACATGCTAATTAGTAGAAGAGAGCCGAATATTTTTCGATTGTAAAATGAAAGCACTATTTCATTGTTGGCATTTCTCCCCTCACCACACTCCCATCCATCACAACACCGAGAATTTGCTTATCGATATAGAAAAGGCCCTGCCTGGCATGGTTAAATACTTAGCTTGAAGTAGCGTCAAATCCCAAAATTTATGAATCTGCTGAAAGGTTTTTCATCAGGTTTGGTAACCAACGTTGGACCGCCATTTAGGAAAAAAAATAAATTCAGTGTCTTGATTGTCATCGTGTACAGTACTCTTAGTTAAAACATGCTGTATTTTTGTTTGTTGAGAATAAACGTGCTATCGTTTGATAAACCTCGAACTTCATTATAGCAATGTGTCCGATATGAGGTGTATATTTGACCTTGTCAGTTTGGTTAACATTTCGTGTTTTGACCAGCTTCAAAATGATTACAAAAAGATTCGTCGATTGACACTCAATGCCAAAAAAAAGAAAAGCCAGATTTAACACCTCAACGAACACCAAGCAAATCATTTTTTTCTCCATTGGCAAAGGCACGAAAGTTGCCACTGTCTGGTGATGCTTTGAAAAAGCCAGGCCATTCAGCTTTGTCCCAACCCATTAAGTTCAATGGGAAATATGTCAGTTGAAAAATTAGGTAAACTTGGAACCTCGAAGAATTATACGAACTCGAAATAGAGGAGCAATGGAAGACGAAACAATTTCCACATTTTTTTAACCCTTGAGTTGGTTCTTGTTAATTGTTCGTTCACCAAGGACCAGCTTTTAAAAATGAAGTGTTAAAGTCAAAGACAGTTGTCCCCCCTCACCACGTTATGTTTCCAATGCATCTCAGTGCTATGACGGGATCTCTAACAAATGAAATTCGAAATGTGTACTCATGGACAAATTTTTAACAGGCAGTAAAAACTAAGGATCTGTTTATGGGTGCACTTGCCAGCACATTCTAACATGGCTTTGTTCTTCTAGTTGCCACTATTGCCCAATGACTAGGCGCAGTGCTTAAAATATTGTTAGGCGACTACCAATTGTGCTTTCAAGGCTTTCAAAAACGCTTTGCGATGTCAACAAAACTAAAGGAACAAATTTTGTAATATGCAAAAAATCAGTGGCCACACAAAGAGGTAAGATTTGTTAGAGACGTAATAACACATTAGATAAACGATATGTAGTGCATCAAGACCCTTTAAAGGTGGTAGTTGCACTCTCAGCTCAAATTTTATGGGCATATAATCGATTTCTTTTTGCAAAATTCGGGAAAATTTTGAATTTCCCGCCCTTTTACCTCGAAATTTCGCAAATGCCAAAAATGAAGATATTTATATGTAATACCACGGACGCTTCCATTGTACAAAAAAGTATTTCAAACACGTCTTCACTCAAACGCATATATTCAATGATAAGATTCTATGTAGTAACGTTACGCAATTGGCTCATTCTTTTATCAACTAGTTTTTGGGCGGGAATTTTCGTCAGTTGGGGCGCATCCCCTGGTTTCATAGCAACAAGTTTGAATCGGCGCCATCTCTTATTCCAATGTTGCACTTTCAATACATGTACGATTTTCTTATCCAAGCCAAGCTCCTTCCAAGCCAACTATGATTTATGTTTCCTGATAGGATATTCCATCTTGAAAGCTCGTCTGGCACTCGTCAAGGTCCAACTGGGGGAGAAAGATTCATTTTGGATCAAAATTCTTTGTTCAGATGAGACCAAAATCGAGCTTGTAGTTATATGGCCATAATGACCTTCAAATGGTTAGGCGACGCTGGCCGACGCCGAGGAGAAGCTCATTCCCCAAAGAACACAATGCCCACTGTCAAACATGCATGAAGGAGGTTCCATTTTCCTTTGGGGATCATTCTCTGTCAAGGGGACAGGAAACCACGTCCGAATGTAAGGAATCATGAAGAAAGAGGATGATGACGTTGACATTTTGGCCAACAACCTCCGACAGTCAGAACAAAAACTGCGGATGGGGCGTCAGTTCATCTTCCAACACGACAACCATGATCCAAAGCATAATAGCATTCTAATCAAAACCTGGCTCCAAGACAATCGTATAAACACTCTGGAGTGGACTGCCATGAATCTGGATCTCAATCCAATTGAGTATCTGTCTGTGGAGAGAGCTCAAAGTCCGGGTGCGTTGTCGTGAGCCAAGGAGTCTCGCCGAGATGGAACGATCGTGTCATGAAGACTGGAATACAATTCCTGTCGAGACATGTAACAATTTGGTTATGAATTATAAGTAACGATTGTTAAGTGTTATTCATAGATCTAGAACAAGAAGTTAAAAACCTAAAACCTCGATTTTCACCCTTTTCAGTCAAATTGTGGAAAAATTACCTATAACGTTGTTTTCAAGGGGAAATACCTTTTTTTTTACATCATGACAAGCTCACTTGTCAAAATGGAAGGGTTGAAAACTTTTTTGTTACTGTTGCACTGGGTTTGACTTGAGAAAGCTGAAAATAAACTTGAAATATGGTTGTAAATATGAACAACCCTTCTGATGAAATTGAAAAATGGTCACCTTACACCAAATATAAAACAGACTTAATTGACTAAAAATCTCACGACACCTAACTTCTTGTTTATTTTTACAAAAACATGCAATTGTTTTATTGCTTTAATTTCTTTCAATAAATGAGAAAGTATGATAACATCTATTGAGCACGTTTTAACCAACTTTACCTTTTTTGTCAGTTGCTAATTTTTTACCTGTTCCCCAGGTCTAGTTATTAAGCATAAGGTTTATAAAGGTTTTTTCAATATATTACTAATTGAATGTTCTGAATACTTTTGAACATGGCGTTTTCATTGTATTGTGTGAGTACAAAAAATAATGACGAAACATTGTCTTTGTTGCCCGCGATTTCATCGTTTCTTATTTTAAGTTTTTTTCATGATGTTATGAATACTTTTGCTCCTTATTGTACATAACTTTGTTTTATCGAAAAACCTTAGCAAATTATTGTGGACAATGGGATGATGAACAGAAGGATTCTTGACGATACAGTGCAAAGAACAACAAGTATATTTCCTTCTTTAGAATCTTAATATACGAAAAAAACATTTCTTTTTTGTAAGATAGTTGCATTACTGAACTTCGACATTTTCCTCCCCAGATATTGCCGATAACAAATGTTTAGCACCATCTTATGACGTAGCACGTAATATAGGTATATCTTTGTTACGGATTGCCTTGGATATGTTAAACTTTTGCTCTTGATTGGAGGCCCAACTTTGGCGTGAGCCTCATATGAAGTTGTTCTATCGAAGAAATCTTTCAAACACCAATTATGAATAGGATAAGGAAAAAGTTATTGCATCAATTAAGCAAAAAGACGGGATCATCAAACAAGCCTCGCTTCTAATGTCTTTGGATAATCTCGCATTTTCGTCTCGGTTTCAGTTGGGGATGTGCGCTTGTGGGTTTGGTCATTAAGCTAATAGCTCCTCTTCATGATTCGAAAGTCTCCTGGCATTTTGATCTCGGAATATTTGGTTTTAGGAACGGTGATGAGTAGCGTGGATGGCGATCCCAACTGAGGGGCACCGATTCCAGAGCGCTTGATAACCCTTCCGTATTCACTAATGGCCTCCTCTAGACTCCGCTTGGGCAGAAATGCATTGACACCAAGAAACCTAAAATCATGCGAACAATAGATAAATCTCCTTGTTTTGTACACCAGCCAAGCAAGGCCATACAAAAAGGAAGGTCACCTAAGAAAATGGGAAACCAAAATTGTATACGAGCCTTTAGTGCGGCAAATGGGTTAAACCATCCATGCATATTGGCAATCCATTAGACCAGCTATTTTAAAAAGAAAACTTTTGTTTGGTAGAAATCGGTGAAAATATAACACTAAAACTCCACGCCGGATCTGTAACTAATAGCGATTTGTCTGAGAAATAAATCACCAGAGTGTACGTCGACAACAAGCCTGAAATTATAGCAAGCCAATTGGTCGGTCTGTTCCCCTTGACTTGGGGCAAGACTTTTCTCACTCCCAAAGACTTCATAACCCGCCATTATCGAGGAGAATTCTGTCTAAGTTACAGTGTTTCGAGTCTATGATGCTAGGAAAAACTAAGAAACAATGATTATGGCCACCCAAGCTGAAGGCTATAGAAAGAGAATAAAGAAAAAATACCAAATGCTTATTAATGAGTGGATTACGATGGCAGAAATTTGATTATAGACCTCAGTCAGGATAAGGTGATTGCAGAAAAATATGTTATTCCTGTGTTGTACTAACCTTTGACCATTCCACATTTATACGATCAACAACCTAAGTTTAGTATTTCTCATGCCTTTTAGTTCTAAATTTCATTTGTTTAAAAAGAAATTCAGATGGTATTTTGATATTAATAAACTTTTGAAATGCCTTGAGAGCATGACTTAAACTCGGAGAAAATTTCTTTGTATTCCTAATAGCTCTTTAGATAACAAATATGCATTTGGAATAGCATTCCACTTTGAAGAAAAGCTATTTTGGGCCTGCAACCACCTACGTGTTTGCCATTTGAAATTAACTTATACAGTGATGGTTTTTGTTTCTGTATCATCTCTTACACTGGAGCCTATTGACAAGCCATCATGCCCTCTTGTTACAGTTGAAAGTCGTCGGAAAGACATATACCAGGGGTATACCAACCAAAATAGTAGCTCACTTGTTGCCCTGCACAAAATAGGATTGGGAATAGCAATTCAGAAGACAAACAAAACTCATCATTAAAGTGTTGAAAAGAGCAAAGAAACATCGTTTAATTTGATCAGGCAATTTTTCTAAACATGGTTAGACTATCAGTTTTTGATCGTTTGTACTCCTTCTTCATCCACAGTTGATCAACTATTTTTTTGTAAAAAGGGAAAAAGGCTATCTTGATTCTTAGGAGATCATTTCAAGTAATAATTTATTCGAAGCATTGTAATAGTGGAGCCAAAAATGCACAACTTTTGAATAGCCCAAACAATCATTCGAATATCAATTATTTATAAAATTTCCTGTTCGAAACGCTTGTTGGACTACCCCTAGTTCACATTGTGCGCCATTGCCAATTGATTTGATACGCCTCGGTTTTTGGCTGTGAGAGTTCCCTCCAGAAGAGGACTTAATTGTCTTTGAGAGATTTCAGATTGCCATCGATAGTGATTTAGTGATTCGCCCTGACGGCACTTGGCCTAGAAACACAGCAAAAATGTGCTTTGACGTACACGAACGTAGGTAGTACGTGTTTCCGCTTTCGACCCACCAATTCTTTTCGATAGAAAAATTGATTCATCCCATAACGAACAAATGAAGCCCACCATTCATTTGGTAAAGGAGATTCTGAATCCTTTTGAACTCGCTCGATCGGTTCAGCCGTCTTTGAGCACGTTCACGAGAAGTTTGACCAGGTTTGATCACGTTTTAGGTCAATTAAATCAATGAACAATGTAATGGTCTTGTCAATATCTCACAACAGCGCCTTTCAATCCCACTCTGAAGTTAGCTTTTGGCCTATTTTGACATTTATTTGAGACCAACCGAGGAATTCCAGTAATTATAAAGTCTCAACATACGATGTACTGCCATCTCCACATGAGCAACTGTGCAATCATCAAATGTCACAAGACAAGGCCACCATTTTATAAGCCGTATGATACGTAAAGGAAAAGAAATCGGTTCAAGTGATTGTGTTGCCAACGAGCATTTTCAGAAGTAAAGGACGAAGGTGTGACATGATATAAATGAAGAACCCCGTTTATTTCCAAGAGTGGCCACAAACGATCAGTTTATCCCTTCAATTCCTAACATTATACTTGAAAACAACCAACAATTGTGTCTCCATGTCTTCTAATGTACTACTGTAGATCCAAACCACAGGGTCCCATAACGTCTTTCAGAATGACATATTGCACCATATCATGCTATCTCGTACGTTCGACCATTTCAAGGTGTCGATCATTTCGAAACGTGATTTTAAGCAGTGCGTTTTTGGCGAAAAAAAATCCAGATGGAGTATAGAGTGTCCTCCTCGCTGCAGAAGTTCATGGAGAACATCTGATGAGGTGCTCGTACCTCAGAACTCGACTCTCAACTCTTTTCTTTCGACTACCACATCTCCTCCGCCACAATGGAGAATTACTATTTCCCCCGTGATTTACGGCTTTTTCGTGAGTTCGAGGTAAAAAAAGGGCCAAAATAAACTAGTGGAGCTTTGGGCTTGGCTCTGAGGCGACAAAGATCTTTTACCGTAGCACGTACGTTTATACTACCTAGATGTCCGTACACGTCAAATACTGAGAACAGTACGTCGTTTTTGTGCACCTTATACTAGTACGTATGTACAGATCACGGAGTAGGGGCTTGAACTGCAGACCCTGGTGAGTCTCAAAGAAGCTAAGATGCTCTTGTTGTTCGTCGATCCCGATCTACAAAGGCGATTTGCATCATCTCCCAAGCACTGACCATGTCAAAGACTGTCCATCCGAAACGGAACAACACCGAGTAGCAAATAGCTAGCGCCATTCGAGTTCTTCTCTGACTTATGTACTGGCGAGCCTTCACTTCGATCAGACTTGGCTCTCAGAGCGAGTTCAATTTTCAAATTTTCAATCGCGGGACAAATCTACATTCCTAAAGACTAGGATCATTGTATTGGGAGCGGTCACTCCGGACTTTTTCCAGGCTTCGGCGTCAGCAGAGTAATGGACACAGTTTCCTTTCATTTGCCTCGTTTTCTAGATGACTTGTGAAGAAAATGACAAAAATTCAAATTGAAGTTTATTCATATGCAATCCTAAAAAAAGCCTGCAAATAGGATTGTAATTTGGTAGACCGGGTGCTTGTAATGGACTTTTCGTTGAGTAAATACCTCTTTTCCAAGTTCGACTATGTTGCTGTCTTGAATATTGTCACTCTTTCAAATGAGCACAAAACCGTACAACTCCCAAAGCAACACAAATAGAGTGCATCTCGCGCATGTGGTGCGTGCAAAAATGATAATTAACATTTTAATCTCATTGGGATTTCCATTTGCGCCTATTTCCCTTGAAAAGGACTTCGCCAGACTTCATGCTACAAACGTTAGCTTTACCTCTTTCCGTTCCAGATCTTGCTCCCACTGGCAGTGAGTCCCCGTGTTCCAAACTCGTCGAAGTGATTCTTAGGAACTTCCCTTGCAGGTTCTTCTCGACTTCCATGTTCCAAAGCCCAAGCTATGCGTTGCAATCCTATATGTCTGCCCAAGTCTGACTTCTCATTAGCCTCAGATGATAACAACTGATTAATATTTGATTCCTAGAAATGAAAGAAGACTCCCTTTTGAGATGGGCAAGTAAAAAGGCACGATGGATCCAAGGAGTCCTTGACAATCCTTCGTAAATGTTAGAACACTGGAAATGCGCTGGGGCTCCATGGAGTTGTTTAGGGGCAGTAATACGAATGCATAGCTAATAAGAACAACGCAGATATTGCAATGTGGAGAATTAAGATCATCAATATCCTTGGTATGTGATACACAGGAAGCCAACATACCTTGGAGCCAAAAACTCCGAGGTTTTCGATACTGGATGTTTTTTTCTCTGAACCCATATAATGAGGCTTTTGACGTTGTTTGTGGGCAATAATTTGACAACATGCACAGTATGAGATTGCTTTCTAAGCAAATCGACTTGTTGTCTAACTCACTTTCGGTATTACATTTAAGGCATAATTGCGAAATTATCTTGACAATGTCAAATCAGAGATCTTGATTGATTTGGAAATATGTATAAACGAAAACACCTCAAATGAGAATCAATCAACATCTCTTCATATTTGTAAAAGAAACTTGACACATTGGAAAAGCATATCATAAACATCATTTACAATATGTTTTATTGGTTTGTTTCTAATGTTCAACGCGATTTATATTTCGAATCTAGACTATCTCTAACCTAACTGGTAGCATTGTTGCTTGTTCATGATCTCAAAGTTAAAAATATTAGAGAATATTGTGGCTTGTGGCTTAAGCCAACCGATTTCTTCAAATATTGGTGAATCTAGAGAAGACGTTGAATCTCTGAGCTTAAGATTGGTTGAACAAGAGAATCAAGAGAACGAATTTTCTCGAAAATCGTTTGAAGAATCAAAATGTTGGCCGATTTCACATGGAACTCAGCTTCTTTGGCTTCCAATCAAAATTCAGTTCTCGCCAGCAACCTTGGGTCGCCACCCCAATAATCGGGAAATAATTATGGGTCTGGATCATGAGCTCGCATCTTTGCCGCACTTGAGCCAAAGTTGGGGTCGGAAGATGCCTGAGATTGGCAGCCAATGTCATCTGACTCCTACTTGATTCTTTAGGAGCGAACAACGTTACATGACCGTATTGAACTTGACAACAAGATCTTATTCCATCCAACATTAGCTACAAGCTCATCAAGATGTCTTGGCTTCTCTTGATCATAAAACAAATCGACAACATTCTCATTTTTTCGATGCCAGGCGAAGATCGAAGAAGCACAAACTGGTTGATGTTTTGCCCGTGCAAAACACCGTGCAAACGAGTTAAAAGTGGTCTTTAATGACGAAAAAAATGCACAAAATCGCAAAGTTTGTGGTTTCTACCGCCACTTAGGGCGGCTTTTCACTAGGGTGGAAAATCGAGAAAACTCGCCCCAACACTAATCCTACTTCAATCCTCAAACCGGATTCAATCTCGGTTTTCCCATCCTTGTGTAAAACCGCCATAAAGCCGCCCTTACTCCTTACTTCATCAACCAGGATTAGTTAGAAATTATCATAGATTCAACTTGCGTTCTTTCTGCTCCAGAAGCTGAACATTGAAATCGTGAAGAAAATCCGGTCAATTGCAGAGTATCTACAGGTAGATTAGTCTAGAAACGGCCAAAATATGCATGATCCATTTTTTGGCATAAAACAGGTTTATTGCATATGTTGCATGTTTCGTGTTTTCATGCATATTCTCATGCACATTTTGTCTTTTTGCCTAAGCAAATTTGATTATGCTCATCAATGGCCTCTAACAAACGCCCGTCAAGGCACGCCTCTATCCAGCCACATCAATGTTCCCACGCGCCTTGTTTTTACACGCCGCCAGCCAGACACGTCCCTGTCCCACAGCCAACAAGTAATAAGCATGGCATTTGTCAAAATGAGCAAAATTTTAGCAAAAGAAGCAAGTGAAATTATTTCAGGTGGAGAACGTCAACCATTTTGATGGCAATGGCTTCTACAGGTATTCGAGCACAGATTGTTTTTATTTGTTATTGAACCTCGGGCAAACCTCTTGGGGCCCTAAAAAAAGAAAAACCCTACCTTGGAAATAGATTTGATAGAAATGAATTCAAGTGCTTAAATACTCTTGAGTTAGCAAAACAGGATAAAACAAGGGAAATAACATATGACACGGATGGAGCGGTTAAGAGTTGTCTAAATTAGGTAACTATTGCATTGAAGTAAAGTCTTGCAATTCAAATCCTTCTCATGTGACATATTTGTCGACGGCGTCACTGTAGTCCAGATTCCAGTGGTCTATGGTTTATTCAATGGAATTTTGATTTGGTGAAATAAATACTCCATAAATCGGAAGTGGCTGAATAGATCATATGCAAGCTTGTTTTTACGTCCTAACTAAATATGCTTATAATTTCCATCAAATAGGTTTTTGAAAATTACCGAGGCATATAGATTTTCAGTCAGAGGTAGAATCAATAAAGCAATCAAGTCAAGATTGTTCCTAAGGATTTTGTAAGATATGAAAATGCTAATACCGGTATGTGCCTTGGTACTTTCCTCGAAACTTGATAAGGCATTTTAACCACCGTGTCACGTTAAAATTGTCAATATATTTACATCAACCGTTTTACTGACCTCTTTAGAATCCTTTGGGTAAGCCAGATGGTTTTGAGGCCACCAAATAGCCCTTGAATCCCCAACTATTGCTGGTTGCCCGTTCGCCCCCGATCCGTTGATATTCCAGAGGACACCAGCCAACACTGACATGGTCAGGATTGCAAATCGGTGTTGCCAGTCATGCTGAGAATACTGTTGTGTTCGGGTCTTCATCTTGGGATGAAATGGTAACCCTGGGACGACTGGGCTTTGCTTTTTATACTGGTCTGACGAGTTGGAACTGGTAGCGATCCGTAATGAGACAAATGAGGGGAAAAATGTCATGTTTATTGGTTTTGGAGAGAGATACAAATAGACCAAGAGGGGTTGTCAGGATTATGAAAATCCATTTTGATTGGTTCCTCTTTGACATCTTTGTGTTCTCACTAAACTGTACAAAGTCCCTTGATGACACGGGCTTTTCTACTCCATATTTTGGGTCCGCCAAAACGAGATCCAAATTCGTGTGTTAATGAATAGCCTCGAGGTTATTTCAAGCGAAGGCACCTCATTGGACTCGAAACGTTTTCTATTCTCGGTGCAATTTCCAACAGCCCATTACGGCTCGGTTTTCAGGGCGTCATGAATTTCTCATTAAAGGGTTCTTAAAACGAGAGGAGAATTACAAATGATCAAATTTCAGGACTGCTCCTATCTGAGTTTCTCAAAAAGATTTCAAGTAATAAATCCCTATTCATTACGCATTGGAACCCCTATGAATTTAGTCGAACAGCCTATAAGTTAGCCGAAGAAATTAATTGACGGTGGAAATATCAATGGTTGGCGGTGTTCTTCATGTCTTTGGGTTTGTGGGGGGAAGGATTTAATTTTGTCAGTGATGGCGTCGTCGCCATCGTCGATCCTAGCTAGCATGCCAGCTAGCTTAGACGATGATCATGCGTGGATGGTGCCGTGTAATAAATCACCAGTGGGATGTAATAACAACCACTTCTTCGGGATGGTGGTACCTTATCCAAGTCTGAGCCAGTTGAAGGCAAGAGTTTAAACTTTGCTGCCAAAGAAAACTTACGAAATAAATGCTTGGTTGTTTGGTGAATGTTAGCGTGCTTTGTTACTCAAATGTACGTACGTACTCGTACGTACGTACAGAAAGCACTCTACGTACTAACTACATACGTACATACAGTACATTTGTTGGTACTGAACGTGCAGTACATTCCTCCCTTCCTCAATGCTAGATGGAGGTTGGTTGAATTTGCAATCTGCAAGATCTTCGCCAGTTTTAAATGGAATTTGGGGCAGGAGGCTCCACCCGGCCCAGAAAATTCTACTTTAGATTTGATGAGTTTGACTACATGATGTTAAATAAGATATGTAATGTAAAAAAAGATACTGAGTATTCAGTAAAAAGACTTGCTGTTATTAATGGATTATCCCATCAAAACTGGAGTGTTTTTCGCATCCCAAGTTGGAACTAGCTCTGTTGACCTTTCGCTTTCAATTGAACCTTTTCTCCAGCCAGCAAATTTGCATGTTCATGGTGATAAACCTAGTTCATTTCATCACATCCTCTAAGTCTTTCAGAAAAAGCCTCCACAGAACTTTAAAATTCAAAGTTCATCTATTCAATATCTATTTATTTGCAATAAAGTGAACAGTTTAGGAGATGAGATATTTTTGCTTCGGTACGCAGGCCACATCACTAAAAGCCCATGAATAGGCCCTCATTATGAAACTTTCATGGTTTTTATGTAACACTTATGTAGACTAGTTATTTTCGCTAAAATTATAATTTTTTGGGAGGGGAGGGGGGAGGGAGGAGGGGCCTTAAAAAATGATCACTAGCTTGGTGTCAATTTTAAGTATAGGAATAAGTTCATAACAGTATTCACTACTACAGGAACCTTGCGCCGAAATTCACATTTCAACATTTTGACCGAAGATTTTATTTCTTTTTACAACCAATCAGGTAAACGATTTGACTCCAAAAATCCATAAAAGAACAGCCAACCTTCAGGAAGCTAATTTTTTAAAGCTAGATTCTCGAACACAAAATTCTCCCAAAATGAAATATACTGCATTTAGGTACGTTATACTATTAAATGGCCAGAGTTTATTTTTTGAACAAAATTTTTATCAATGAAAACACCCTACAATCTGGAAAGGGCATGATTCGAATCTTGTGAAAATTACAGTTAGTTCAGATTTATACTTGTGCCAGATTTGAGAACAAATCAAAACTCTTTCGAATCTTGTAAGTATTGAAGATTCTATTTCGACACCGTATTTTTCTCGTAGATTTGCCCCACATATACAGGCCAAGTTTTTCAAGTTGTCCCTTCTCGTGGCAAAGATAATAGTACTGTTTACCTAGAGTGAGTAGCCTGTAACAGATGTAAAAACTCGAAGCTATGAACCACATGTTGAGCCCGTAGATACAATGTAACTGTTATCATCAATAAATCATCTTAAACCTATGGAAATACAATATGTGTACTTCTTCTTTGTCAAATATGAAAAAGTTTGTTGAAGACATCCCAAAAGAGGGTATCATATCATTTATAACCGACTGACACATCGAGAACCGCATGGCAAATTGGGACAAAAAAGTCGTATCAAAGGGACAATCTCGCAATAAAATGTTTGGTGCTGTAATTGATTGAGTTGCCAATTTTGACGTGCGGTATTCGAACTTAGAGTTAATGAATGGAATGCTCTGAGCGGTTGTTGTTGTTATTCATTTTGGAGCTATTTCTAACTGTTCCTTAGAATTGACCGCAGGGAAAGCTGCTCTACGAAAAAGTCCAAAGCACATGGGTATCTTTGGCAATAACTAAATGGAATACTCCTTCGGGCTAATTTCTCCCCTAAACTCGGACTATTTTGCTCCAGTTACATACCTTGTTTCCAAAAGATTGCATTAAGGAAATTTGTCAATACCATGTATGAGTAAACACCAAAATACATTGTGTAAGTGTACTCGTAATTCGATTAGGCAGAGCCAACCCAAAAATGATCGTTGGCAGCTTTGGCCTTTTCCGCCCCACTGAATGCTAATGGTTTTGATAAAACGAAAAGTGTTTCCATTTTAGGCTCAGCTGAGACTGCGCCATTTGAGGCATTTTAATGGTTGCTCTTTCACTTCACGCTGATAAAAGCTATCAAACCAGAAAATGAGTGCATATGAAGCGAAGGTTTGGGCCAAATTGGAAGGTGACTTGACTGTAGGTGACCAAAAATGCTGGTCCATGTTAACCGCGTGACATGCCGTAGGGTCCAATCTCATCACTTCACAATGCGAGTAGAACCAAGAGATGGATACAAAGAGCAAACATAGTTAATCATGAAATAACCATCTTGCTTTGTTCTGTCTAGTTGGTATGACTGTTTCATATTGGACTGTAAAATAGATATATAACTACCTTTTCAAGAATGTGAGGACCCTGTGTTTGACATTCCGACCCCTGAGAAGGATGAAAAGGGACTCTCATTTGTTGTCTCTGAAAGAAATACAACTTGGTTGATTGATTAAGAATGAATTTACCTGTTATCTAAAGCCTGCACACATCCATGATAAGGCTAACAAATAACCTCTGACATGAACTAAAACCTGAAGTGTAACAAAGCTGTCATTATGTTTAAACATCTTTCAATTTTAATCCACGATGCCCAACTTTGCCTGTGCGGTACCACATGCATCCAACGGCACAAAAACGAGAGCCATTGTGGCAGTAGAAGGTAATGGATCTCCCATTGATCCCATCTCATCTGGATTTGACCTCCCATGAACAAGGAACTGTCGGACTCCTTAGTGTCCAAATCACCGGAGAGCCGAAATATGAGAATCGCATTTGGATTAGTCAGTTCCAGTCTCAATCATGAAGGATAACGTAGGTTCCTTCGTGGTCCTTCTCGGTCTTTCCACAATACTTCTTGCCGTGTGTCGGCCTTCCCAAGGGTCCCCTTTCAACACAATGGTAAGTACTAAGTAGTACGTTGTGCAGCAAAGGCCAGACTTTTTCCCCTCCCTTCATCTTGATTTAGCCTTGAAGTTAATACTCACCTGCCTTTTGTGCTCAATTGCAGGACTTTGATTCCCTCGAGGAGTTTGGATCCAAGACCAAGCGGCCTTTTTGTAACGCCTTTACAGGTGAGCTTTGCATGTTCGACACAACCCAGATACGCCAACATCATTTTCGGACGCTAACATTTCCGTCAATTTCAATTGAAATCAGTTTTGAACAAGTTCTCTTGAATTCTTGTCACATTTTGCCATTGACATGACAAATTACATATCTGACTCGATCAATCTGACTTTCATTTGGCTCAGGTTGCGGACGCAAACGCTCTGATCCCGATCTCGACCTGTCGAGTGACCTGGATCAAGAGGCTGAGCAGATTGGGGAGCACATGATCACAGGACTGAGCCCCATGGAACTGATGCAAACTCGGAAATTCGGCATGTCCAGTCTGAGACCAGAGGGTGGCCAACTTGGATTCTTTCCCGGATACTTGAAAAGGAAATAAGTGTCCCCTCAGACATCAGCCATCTTCTTCCCTCCTTCCATCCTCATTCTCAGACTACAATAAAGTAGGTATTTCAAAATGCATTATATACAATACTTCAAACAAGAGCCAGACCAATGGAGTAAGAAAAAATCAGTTATGGAATTGAAAAACTTAATCTTGATCTTGAACTGAGAATATGCGATATACCGTACATGAGTGAGAATTGGAATAGAAGGTTTGGATTTGACTTGAATGAGGCGTGATTGTGTAAAAAATCGGAATATATGTCCGGTTTGAGACAAAGAGCCGTAGATTTGGTTTTAAGATTGCATTGATTTTTTTGACTCGTTGGACGTCTTCAGAAATTAAGGACCTGATGGTTAATACGTCATTCGTTCTCTATGCGAACATTTTACTTTATTTTTGTTGGAGTGTAGAACTATTACTTCGTATTTTCGTATTCTTAAGAATGATACACCTAGTTTTTTGTTTTGCTTGAATTATTCACCCTTCAAACCTACTAATTAGGAGCATTCGTTTGACTTAGAGTCGATATTAGCTCCAGGCATATGTTTGCGCTTTCTTGCTTATGTTAGGATTATAGGTTGTATTATTGTGGATTGGCTCTTGTCGATAGTTAACATTTTTTTTTTTTGTGAAAATCAAGCCAATTGCAGAGGATTTGCGTTTTCATAACTGACCAAAATATATATTTAAGGGGGATTATTCAAATGATTTTAACTCTTAGCCCTAAAAATGCTGTTCAATTTCTGAATATTTTTTTAGCGAGTAATACTGTTTCATAACCAACCCAAAAAGGCTGCACTGAAGTGCCTTAAAGGAATACTATATTAACAAAAGGGTAACTAACCCTAGTTTTCATGCTTTAAATAAGGGTCAAGATTTCGTCCTAAGGAAAAAAAGTCGAGATCGACCATCTTGGTTCATTCTGCGAAATCAAGACGTAGTAGGGCATTATCCCGCAGCGATTTGGCGTAACGGGAAACTGAAGAGAAGTCTGTTCCTAGTAGCAACGTACAGGTAACAATGCCCAACTGTGTGAATTTGCCGCAAAGTCATTCTGGCGAGAGCGATGCAGTAAATCATCTTGGAAAGAACACCTTCCCATCGATTTACTTTGTCGTTCCTCGTTCTTTCGCATGCTAGACTGACTTTTACTTCCATCACATGCGTCCGGAAAGTCAAAGCCTACTGATCTCGAGATCGAGACATTGGTGGTGGAAACTCGGGTTCTCACATTTGCCAACACTCAGATCAACACACGTACTAGAGGAGATTTCACGTGCGATACGTTAGATAGATCCAAACAATCCAAGAAGCCTGCTAGACCCTGAAAATTCAGGAAATCGGAATTGGATGTCAGATTGGCGAGGAAATTGTGGCAATTCATTGTGAATGAGCTAGCAAACGAACACAAGCCGTACTTTCTGTACTTTTGGCACTCTCGCGTATCAAGAGCAAAAATAGAGTTAAATAATTGTCAGAACTGAGTTGGGAAAAAGCTTTAAGTAGTCATACAAGCAGTTCTTAGACAAAAAATCAAACCAGTTTACAGTTGTCACAACTTATTCTTTGACAGTTTTACGGTTGGTTAAGGCACGGACTTCTAGAAATATGGACTGCGAACGAGCTTGCCGGCAAATCGGCCTGCTCTTAGTCATAGCCACTCTGAGACACTTTTCGAAATAAAATAATAAAATAAGAAACGTAGATCTCTTCAATAAACGGTAGGTCAATTTTATATCATTTACATGCAAACTCCATCGTTTCAAAGTTATGTTGTCAAAAGCTTATGTAGCTGACCCAGAGCAGGCCGAAAATTCAAATTTTATGTAGTGTTTACTACATAACTTTGAACATGTCTCCTGAGTTCCCTAAGCATAGGTTTGGGCTCAAACTTGGCTGAGTTCATCAATTCAAAAAGATCTTTTGGTCGTATCAAGTGCTTATTTGGAATAAGATAAGCGGTTTAGGAGATATGATATTTTTGCTTCCGTTTGCAGTCCATATACCTAATAGTCCGTGGTTAAGGCCACAACTTGTTTTTGGCAGTTTTACAGTTGATTAAGGGTCACAACTTATTCTTTGGCAGTTTTGAAGGTCCACTTTGAAGTTCTCAATCTGTTTAATTTGTTAACTTTACCATCCTCCAAGGAATATTGGTGACCCAGGCTTGAAATGCCTGGGTCATTTATGATTGACCTCACACACTAACTTCTTGTCGCTTTGGATGACAACCCCAAAATCTTTTACAATAGTGACCACTTCAATTTCTTTATATTAACTATTTGCATATGGTGGAGATTTCCCTTGTTCATTTTCCCGAAAGTCATAACTTGAGATCGGTCTCCACTTAGTCAGATTGTTCTAGGCCATCCATTGACACATTTGGCAGGGGTCAGTCAGGTTGCATCTCTTTTCATTTCGACCAAAGACTTATTTTGTGTCGTCCACATATGATCAAATGGAGGAGCTCAAGGATCAAGGATAGGGTAAAAAAAAGATGAAAATAATGTAAAACAAAAATAAGGCCCCAGGGTTGAACCCTGTGGGTAACCCTTTCGCTACATTTTTGCACTTGGCGTTTCTTCAACCTTCACTCGTTGTGCCGTGCCCTGTAGCCGAATGAACTCCCTCTGTCATTAAAATCGAAAAACCTTTTGAGAAATGGACACCGATCTACCTTGTTAAATGCCGTGATCTGTTCAAGTAAAAAATATCAACACAATTATTGTGTTGAAGCTCCTCCATTACGTACGTCGTCAAAGTGCAAAAATGTATCACAAAGTTGTGCTGACTATCTGATCTCCTTGTCATCAAGATATTTCGCTAATTTAGAGGCAACTACTTTCTCCAGGGCTCTGAAAATATTTGAAATGGGTGAAATAGATCAATACAACTTTGAATTTGCCTGGTCTAAGAACTGTCGTTGAATATCGGGCCAATCTGGGCAATGTTTAAACACTCTGGAAATTCAGTTTAATCCAATGAGCTTAAAGACATACTCACGCATGATTTCGAGAAACTAGTTGCCCGACAAGCGACCAGTCGGTTGGCTGAACAATAAAATAAACCGGTTGATAATAAGTTCCCAAGAGACCTTTCATTGCATTGTTTAGCTAACCAACTTGCCGACCATACAGGCCTAGAGAGTGGAATGGGAGCTAGTCAGGTGGACTCTTTTTCAGAGCTAAGGGGTGACAACTGTAAGGGTATGGTATCTGATCCTTCAATTGGCTGGAGTTGTACTCTCCAATGGTTACCGATTCAGCTGCAATAAAAAACCACAACGAACTCAGTTTTTACTCTTCTATGTTATTGGGGCCAGGGCGGTGGAACGTTTTCTCGGGAGCAGAGCCGGGATATCATCAGGCCAAGCATTTCAAATAAAAAGATATAACTCTTTTTGATCGTTGGTCCAATGGGCGGCCACTTTTTCTCTCAATGATAAATCTTCGACCAATATTTAAAAGAAAGTATTGATCAAAAATAGGATGAAAATCAAGTTCAAGTGTATCAAAAGAAGCTAGGCAATGGTTAGCTGATGATGTGCACAATATCTGGATCTAATTAATAAATTCTCTAAAATTGATTGAAAAAAAAATAAAAATGTAGTTAAGATTTGTGATCACGATATATCAAGAACATCTTCTAAAATCTTTCTTTTTTGGTTTGTGTTTACGGCCTCATTACTCCGTCAGAGCTCTGTAAATTTCACTGTGTGCCATCTTATGATGGTTGTTCCAATCTAGGGATATTTCCATCCAATGCAATTAACTGCAGTGGTCTGGCATTGCAATTGCAATCACGTGCTGCATTGTATGTTAAAAGGTGAAATCTATTCTTGATTTTAAGAAACCTAAAATATTGCTATTCATTTTTGCAAAACTGTCATCATGTCCAAGGGAAAGCCTCTCCCACCTACTGGCTATCTGATAATGATGCTTGATTATGCTTTATTTAGGGTCTCGTGTATAGTAGAGAAATAATAAAAGAAAACATGGACGAAAAATGGTTAAGGAATATGAAAGATTTGAGCACCCTAGGTTCGCCCCATGAACTGAATGGTTTGTTTTCATGGGAAGTAAATGGACGTCTTTTTTACCTCCGAATAATATCTTCCAGTATAATTGGATTGGCAGACGTCTCGTGGCTAAGTGCGTAATTATATTTTGAAGCATACATAAAGACTAAGCAATAGGAGAATAAATCCTTGTTTGCCTACATCTTTGCACGGTTTGAATTTGTCAATGATTCCTTTTCATAAAATGTCGAGGTTCATTCAAGAGATTCATTCAACCACTTTGAGGACAAGAGCAATCTTCCAAAATTAATAATGACTTGACCGTGTAAGCTCATTGATATTGATACCCAAATTCTGCTGATTTTTGCCACACACAAAAGTGACAATTTTTTTCAATTGACGCTGCTAATCGGGAATTTATTAGCTCTGCCCATGTACAAATAAAAGATCAGGAAATTTAAAAACCATTTACTTACTCCCTAGTTTGGTTAATCCCTTCCTTAAGTTTAGTTAATCCCTTCCTTAACGCTACATCACTCCATTCTTCAAAAAGCATATTCCAATGATCACAAATTTTTCGATTTATCTGAGCAATAAGATAATTGGAGAGATTTGTAGTATCAACATATTAGATCGTAAGACGACCCAAAAAAGAAAGGGAATAACAATTGCTACATAGAGATGAAAGGGGATAGAGCAGTACTTCACAATAAGGTGTCTTATCGTGGAGAAGTACCTTCAAAACAGTGTTTCTCCCAACACTAAGGCTAGAGTACTAACTTTGATAGCTCGATTAAGACAAATATGCTCTTCCAAAGAATACAGTCGTCAATACCGATGTCCATTTGTGAGTTATCGTTGACACGGACTACTTCCACAACTGAAGTGAGTGATATTTGGTTCATATTTTCAGGAATACAGTTGCATATTTTTGACAAATATAATTGGCTTTTGAGCCCAACGTGGAGATCGGAATTGCATTTTGCTAATGAGCATATAATTCTGAATAGGAGAATTAGAATTGATGGTTTATGTGAAAATGTTTGAAAATTGTCATGGTGCAGTATTGCCAAGGTTCCTACATGCGGATTTCAATTTCCAGCTATACCAGATGACTGACCCATCGAATTTTTGACCCGTTCATTTGATTGATATGAAATTGGAAATGATCAGTCATAGTGACGCAGGGCAAGTTTTAATTGACAAAAATGCAGTACATTTCCTCATATTAGAAGCTTTAATCATCAACTTTAGCGTTTTCGTCCATATTCTAGTTGTTCATGGTGTTTAACCGAACACGTGCATGATTTACACAATTTTACGAATGATGATTAGGACACCAACGATATTACAAACACGCGTGAGAATGCATGACTTTCGACAAAAATCGATATCATATAATTGTGACCTCGGCAAACAAAGGCGTATTAGAAAATTGAATTACGCATGTTGGTCCATATTCGTAGGGAATCCCTAAGTCTCCACAGCTACCATTCCGATGCTGTGTTTACTGGAAATATTCTGGACGAAGAAATACCAGATTTAATCGAATAATTCCGTATGCAATGCTTTTTGGCAGAAAAAAATGTCGAGTTAAAGTATTTCTTGCTTGATGCTCCACTGCACCATTTGAATAAGGAGAAAACTCATTACCAAAATTCGGTGGCTTTCTTCATTGCTGGGCTGACTTTTATAATCAACTCCTTGCACATGCTCAATTGATGGAGTACCACCTAAGCAACCTAATAGTCAAGGAATTTATCAAAATATTTTCCCTATGTAAGAGCTTGAGGTGGAGGTGCACCCGTCCTTGTTTTGTTGGTTTGCTAAACATCACCGAACAATAGTTATCCCTCCACTAGATTCCTTTTTATTTTTCTTGATTCCTCCTGTTATTGATATTTCTCTTATTTCGAAAATTGGATAGAGCGTGGTTAAGCATCAAGAGTTGAGTCATTCATTGTTCATCAAGCGAATCAATGGATCTAAGATGTTTTGATAACCCAAAGAACCCACGTTTTTGCTCATTATTTAGACTCGCTCTGTTATAGATGATTAACTCACTGGGCCTTGTTCTAAAAAGCTCCCCGTCAAAAAAAAGGTCTAGAACATCAACTTTCCTTAGTTTCTGTATTTGTCCCCTCAAATTCAAGACAGAAGATGTTCCAATCGCAATACATTGCTCTCGTTTGTCTTTCCCTTGTCTAGATTATTATCAGATAGGCTTTGTTATTAGGAATTAGCTTGAACTCGTAATCAAAGTGGTTTTGATGCTATAAAGCGACGCTGGTAATTTGCCGATTTTTCCGCAAGATGTTAAGCCAAGTTTAGCCATAAATGTAACATAAAAATGCACTGTAACGGTAGTGTTTGTTTGGGATAAAAAAGTAAATGACGACAAAGGCAAAAATGATCAGTTCTAATTTGTGACTTTTTCTTCAAAATACATAAAGAAAGTGTGAAAATAACTTGAACATAATTTGTAACATGGAGATTTCTACGTTATTTTTTATTTTCATTTTGATGATTCCTTTGGCGTGGCTCAGTTTTAGCAATCATGAAGCGCAATACTCATTTTTATGCTTAGCACAGCCTGAAATAATCATTTTGAAGGTGTTTTTGGATTGTGTGCCTTTGTGCACTCTTTTCTCTCATTGCACTTGGCACCATGGGAAAGCACTAAATGTCACATGGCGAATAAAAACTAATTTTCATGGAGACAGCCTTTGATTTACTTGTCAATTAGATTACCTAAGAACTGCCAGATGTGAACTGCAACAAAAGTGCCAACATACGATGTATTCAATGTTGGGAAGCCAGTCTATTAGTATTTGTTTGTTTGTTTTATACGCACTGTAGTCAGAAGGCAGCTCTCTTGCCAGGTCTGTCATCTGATGATTGTTGTGGGATCGAAGGAATATTCTCGCTCTCTCATACCACGGACACCGTATGTACGTTTTACCGGTATCGCCCAGCTTATACCATACTTACATATCCCTGTTTTAGACCCTAATAATAGAATAATCTTGTTTGTAACCTTAGGAATGATATTTTACTCGATTTTGGCCTATCTTGGGAAAAAGTACAAAAATCAGCAAAACCATATAATAATACATGGGCGAATACATGGTCAATACCACGCCACGTTTACTACTTCACGTACACAAGTAGACCTTCCAGGTAATCTATATGTCGTCACATCATGACGAGCATAAATTTCTTACTTTATCGATATTCGTGTGCGAGGAATTTTGATTAAGTTACGACTACAAATACAATGGAAAAGGCAATGACGACTTAGATATATTTTATATACCACTGGAATTGGTGCATATAAGTTATGTCTAAAAGTCAATTACAGATAAAGAGGTTAGGAAGGTTGGGATTGTACAGTATTCAGAGAAGGTACGAAAGGTATCTGATATGGTACGTTTTCAAAAGCATTCCTGAACTTTGTCCCAACCCAGGATTTAGGGTCAATTGTAGTGACCGTAGAGGCTTAATGTGCGTTTTGAGAGCACCTTCAAGCCCTCGAGAATCCAGGCTAGTTTCAAGAACAATGAAGTCCAACTCTCTTCTTTCTCGGGCACCTTCATTGCTCAATTCCAAATATAGCTGCTATTTTCGTGGCTCATCCGCTTCACCGCTTGTCCGCTTGACCCCTTCCAAGAACCAATTAGATTCTGTGTCGACCGAAATTCTCAACTCAGATTGGTTGAGGCATAAGGCGAAGCGGTCAAGCGGTCAAGGGGATAAGCCACGAAAATATCTGCTTATGTTTCATCAATGCCATATTCCACCACTTTGCGTTCGGTTCAATAACTAACATTCTGACATTGTTTTTCCAGGTGTTAGCCGAGATGATTGGCTTGTTTTTAGATCCGATCAAGCTATCCAAATCCAAAATTGCTCCCTTTCAAACTGGAGCAATCACATCATACCTTCATACCTATGAGCGTTGCTGAGTGCAAAGTTCGGAGTACTTTCAGCCTTGTCTTTGTGTGTCTTGAGAAAACTTGATCGCACCTCGTTCCGTTCTTGTGCTTTTTGTGCTCAGGAACCTTTTTTTAGACGGATCGCAGGATCTTCAATCGTCAGTTTCCTTTAACCAGATCCCAATTTACCGTCCAGGCTCGAGTTTGGACTCTCGGAAGAAAGCGATCCGGTCAAGCGAAGGAACCTTAATTGGTTCTACCAACAACATTCGAGCACGTTCGATTACTAGATCCGAAGATGGCGCCCCAATTTCCGCGATCTTCTCATGTCTATGATCGGACGAACTCCTATTTTTAACCATGAAGTGCCTCTATCTTGAAGCTCAGCTCAGTAATAGCAGTAATGAGTCTGAGAACGTAGATCCATTTTGTGAACAATATTTTTGTGTTTTTTGTCTCGTGAGCAATTTCTGCGTTATCTTACTGTATTCATCCATCCTTCACGGAGGTTGGTCTTAATTTACGGTTTAGATTATAAGATATACAGAATGGTTTGTCATTCGTTTTATGTTGTAAACAGATCGATCAATGAGTCTTCCTATCAATAAACCTTCAATGAGTGCTGGTTTGAATCCCTTTTTCATTTCTCCGCGAGACCAAGTATGAAATCAAACGGTGTCTGTTTGCTTGCAATCGAGACGAGATTAAATGCCATCGGACCTTAATGAACACAATTGCAAATTGTTCAAATCATGAAATGCTCAGAGAGAGGCTTATTAGCTCTCTGAAAAGTGGATACTTCCCGTAGAGAAACGAAATGTGCTAAGTAACTAACAAGCCGAGACACATGCTCGAATTTAGATTTTATCGCAAAATTGATCGGGGTTCACATGGAACAAATTGTGGTTTTCTTTATCAATGTGTTAAAATCAGGTCCCTCTGAAAATACATTTTAACATGTACGAGTACAAACATTGTCACTAATACACATTGTTGTTGATGATTGTTTTAGATGATCCTTTAAATATATATGATTTATCAAATATTAAGGCATGACGATGCACAGGTGCGTGGATTCTCCACGCATACTCGTCATCACATGAAATAATCGAAGACAGACATATGTTCGTTTCTGTCAGCTGTGCAATCTGTCTGTGGGATTGTTGCTCTCCGGACATGCCTCGACATACGGAAAGGACGTGTAGATAGAGAGAGGCAACGAGATTTGGTCCACTGCTAAATCGTTTGTAATCAATCTTGCTCGAAGCCAGATCGATGTTGTAAATTTTATGAAAGGTTGGGTCATTGCGACGTGCTGTGCCCAGTCATAGGCCAGGCTTTTTCGTGTCCATGTTTGTTGACTCGATCACAGCACACACTCGACAGAAACTAAGGCCAGTATTGGCCCTTTTCAAGTCCCAAGGGAGTGGGCCAAGAAAAACTGAACCAGAAAGACGAGGAGAGAGCAAATAGACCCGAGGAGGTCCTCTAAACTCAATCAAAAAGCACAACAACCTAGCACATACATATTTTGAGAGGTAGGTGAGTAATAGGAATCTTGGATGAAACACGTGGAACGTCCATTTTAGCTCAAGACATCTCCATTGGCGATCACTCCACTGCCGTTTTGAGCACTGATCAGAAGCGGCCTCATTTCATGCTGCTCGCCCACATTAATAGGCGTGGTGGTGGAGGGTGTGTGGCCATTGCTGGGACGATCCAGCTGATTGGCCATGTTTCTTTGATGGTCCAGGCGACCCTGGAGGTTGTTCACCGGATTCGAAGCGGAATTCAATTCGCGGAAAGTCTTTACCCGTTCTTTCACATTCGATGCTGAGAGTCTGGCTTCGGCGTCTTGATCCCAACATTCACATATTGTGGATACCAATTCACTCATCACCGGATTGCGTATCCAAGGCTCGGGAATGATGGGCCTCGTCTTTTTATTTACAACCAATTCCTGGCGATAGAGAACCCATGTAGCATCATCAGATATTAACCCAAGGTTCAAGATACGGTAGCCCTCGTCCATGGGTCATAAATGGCTACTGATATCATTAATACCTGCATCTGTTCCAAGGTGGGATGAGGGACTTCCTCCTCAAAAGGGGCTTTGTACTCTTTGGGAACAATTCCACCGGACATTTGGCAACGAGATGCCAACTCCCATAGCACCAGTCCACAAGCATACATATCAATGCGGAGGAACGAGTCACGGGAGAAGTTGATAGCACCCTCCAAGACCTCGGGTGCCATATATCGACGAGTCCCAACCTGATTAACACAAGCATGGTGAATTGAAAACACAGATAATTACATAGAACAGGATCCAATCGATTGAACAAACAAAACTTGGGACGCTACCGAGAAAGTCATAAAATATGCAACTAAAATTGAGGCTGACCCCACGATCTAACGGGGAAATCGTTGACTTAATGGTCAGGTTAAGTAAGCAAACCTACTTGGCCATGAGTGTCGCCACAAGGTTTTCCGGGTTCGAATATGAGAGCTAATCCGAAATCTCCGATGCAAGCCGTTAAGTCGGCCTTTATGAGTACATTCTTGCTCTTGAAGTCACGATGCGCCACAGCAGGTTTCATATCCAGGGTACCTCGGGGTGGAAGCTCTTCGTGGAGGTGAGTGAGACCACTAGCCATGGAATGGGCGATCAAAGTGAGTTGCTCCCAAGTCACCGTGTGAGCTTTGAGGAAGTCACACAACGATCCTATACAGATGAAACATCATATGGTGAGCTCGATGTTAATGGGGCAATAACGAATGCTTTTAGCCATCATAGTAAACCAGTCCGAAAATCGAATGCAGAGTTGCCAACTTAAACAAAATCATTTGATCAAACACGATCTTATTTTGCCATCAAACTTGGTCTGGTATTTTCAAGAGTTTTTTAGTGCCAAATATTCTAGTTAAGTGGGATATGCCTTATGTATTAATCGGTTTTGGATTTTAGGTCGCAATTACATTCAAATGAATTAGACTAAGTAGAAATATACATCGTATGGTTCTAGTTTCAAGTTGATATGACGTAGTAAAGATCATGGGCAAATTTGATGGCTACTTTTTCATGTGAAATCTTTATATTTAAAAACCGTTATTTATTTTAGTCCTCCTTAAATATGACGACAACATGCCTAAGGATCAAAATCAAAATGGGACTAAAACAGAATCATCATATTGTTATCAGGCGCAGTATATCTTTCGAACGCCGGTATTGACTTTTATTTGCAGGTGACCCTAGATAAGGGTTAGAGAGTTAGGTTACATTCATTTAGCATCGGTTTATTCCAGCAATGTTGGCCAAACACTAACTGCTAAAGTCTACCAAACAGAAATTGACGTCCCAGATAATCACAAGATCCTTAGCTAGGCTTTTGACACTTCTTGACAAATTTTTTGAATGCTGTCTATTGGCACCAATTAAGAAATGAAAAAAACATCAACGTTACAAATAATACATTACATTTCAACCCTCGCGTCAATTTCCTTGGGTAGGAACAATTCTTGAGTCTCTTGTAAACATATATGAATAAGATAGGTAATTTAGTTAGTTGCAATCTGGCAGAGGCAAGCTACTTCTACAACATCTGCTAGTTAACTCGTACGTTTAACATTGAAACAATGATGTCGTCAACTCCATATGTAGCTGACCTAGCGGGGTGGCGAAAATTTGAACTTTCTGTAATCTTTAATACATTACATGGACCGTTTCTTCGGAGTTTCCAAAACCAGATCTGGGGCCCAAACTTGGCCAAGTTAATTCATTTGCTTCAGATCCTTTGATCGCATTTTTTGTTCATGTGGGATAGATAAGTAAATGGATCAGGCGATACCAACTCCAATGTGAATTCATTTCTCAAGTTGTCCGTAACTTAACTATATAGCCAGGGCGCTGGTCGTTCCTCAATAAAAGTAACTGATTTTAGTTACAACTCTTTTGGCCAAAAAGAGTAAATCGTGACAAAATCGTTACTCGCCAATATTTCAGGTTTTTGCCTCATCAAGACCATATTGTGCTAAATCAATTTTTTTCAAGCAGTCCTGAAATTTAAGTTTTCCTGCCAACATGTTAAGCTGATGAGTATTGAAATTTTTATTATTATTATTATTATTTGTTTATTTGCATGGCACTAGTGATTGGAAGCCCTGGGGCCTCCGAAGTCTCAAGCTTTGAATACATAACCAAGGTGAAACCTGATCCAGAGAGTTTTGAATCCAACTTGAATCGATCCTTCTTATAAACAAACAGCTTTGCCATTTTTACTCCAATATTGAAAAGTAAAATTGATCAATGTGGTGTGTGTTTGTGTGAAGGTTAGCACTGCTTTAATCCCATTCTTGGACATACTTGCTTGGATGTGCCAGGTACGGCTACCTGTTAGCAGAGGAGTATTTACCTTTTTCGTGGAATTTGGTCATGAGCCAGAACTCTTGTTGAAGTCCCTCCCCGCGTTTGTCTACGCCCATGAACTCCAAGATGTTATCATGGTTCATCCGCGGCAAGTTGTAAATCTCTTGCTCGGCGAACCACGAGCTTTGATCGGGCAAGGGGAAGATTTTGACGGCCACCTGGTCGTTCTGACCCATTTTCCCACGCCACACGGCCCCGAAGCGGCCCCGAGCCTTGATTTCCAGCAGCTAAAAGCAATCCGCGATTCATTATGCCCACCGTTCGACCAAATCCACGCCACTGATTTCTATCATGGGACAGCTTCCAACTTACCTCGACCTCCTGTTGAATGAGTTTGGGCGAGGGCGGGGCATCGATTCGTTGGCGTGGATCTTCGGGACTCAGCGTCGTGGAGGCGGTATAGGTGGCCACTTGACGTTGCCGATACACACAGAAAATGACCAGCACGGCTAACACAATCACCACCACCACAGCCACCGACACGAAAGCCAGCACCGTTAAATCCGTCCGATCCAGGGCTTCAGCCGGCGGGTCCGTGTCGGTGGATTCAGCCGACTCCAATGGGCGGATCCATTCGAACTTGGAGTTACACATGGACCCGCGACAACAACAAAAGAAATGACCCGCATCATCGTTCAAATCCGTCCGATCCTGACAGGAATCCTGGGCCAAACAATCCGTATCCTCGCTCATGAAGCAGCCCATCATCTTGACCCGACGACCGGTCGGATGGCCAAAGGGTGGACCGGTCACAGCCCCGCCCACCACCGACTCCGGTTGGGTGGGGCTCCACACGGTATAACAGGTGTGCCGCTGGTGACTGGGACAGGTTTCGTTGCCCACACAAGTCGAATAGTCGCGCGCTTGCCCCGGGATCTGAATGGGCGTGGCCTGCACCTGATCGATGCAGGTCTTGTTGTAGAACTCGCAAACGGTCAGTTGGTCCTGAGCCATGGCTCCGGACACGCCCAGGCGGGTGGCCCAGGCCAACTGAAGTCCCAGGGCCAGTCCCGTCAGGCTGGCCATCATGCTCAGCAGGCCTTTCACGGACTCACACAAGGACGGGGTGGGCGGGGATGGGCGTGATGGGGGTCAAGGGCCAGACGATTCAGACTGGGAGGCTCATCGCGAGAGAAAGTCGACATGGATGGGCGGGTCCGAACCGGGGGACGGGCAGGAACGAAAGGTGGGACGCTGATCTCAATGGCAGGATAGGATTCCAATCCAACAGGGGTTGGGGGCGGCACCACGCACTCTGAAGTTGCAAGAAGAGGCCGCCAGCAGAAAGAAGCAGGCCTTCTTTTCTTGGGATCTGTGTCTGTGTGCATTGAGTCAATGGACCCACCAGGCACGCTCAAACAAAAGAGGAAAATTAGGTCAAAAAAGGACAAAGTTCAGACCTTGAGCCATAAAACTCGTCCATTGTGGCCCAACATGGTGGTTTGGTGCAATTCAGGGGATTCAAAAACTGTGCTATGGATGTTAATACTGTGTTTCTTAATCATCAATTATCTACTTGAAGGTTTTGTTGTCAATGTAGTTTCATTTTAACGTCAGATAGTAGTGCGAAGGCGGTAGTTTCTCCGGTTTGGTCAGCCTGATGTTCAGTTTGTCGGCAGGCTCCCGTTTTTCAGGGTGAGAAACTTGTCTCTCCCAGACATAGTGGTCGCAACCACAAACTAGTCACATAAATCTTACTAGGCGACGATTTGAATAAATATTGACCAGTGAAAACGAGTTTTGGTGTCATTGAAATTAATTTTCTTTCATTTGTGGGGTTTTGACATTGATCAAAGGCTATTGTAGCGCCATGAGTTTCGGTCCTAATGCGAAACAAGTAGTCTTAATATCGTCCCTTTCCGTCTACTCGGGTGTCTAGTCGGGATGCACTTTTAGCGACGACTTTCAGGGCCAGGGGTGCGGAATTTCTTTGTTTTTGGTAGACTTCAATTCATAACTGGTGGGCTAATGTCATTCATATGCCTCCAGTCATCTATGTAGATCTTGGCAATCCAATGACATCATTCATATCACCTTTATAACTTCTTTCACTTTAATTGTTGACGTAATGTTTTAAGATGTCTAGAAGGCTCTTTATTCTGTAAACATCTCACATGTTAAGTCGTAGCCTTCGATCCTCGTTCATTGAAATTCCCCTAAAAGCGTTTCATGGCGAGGCAAACGAAGGCAAATAATGTGTTTATTCCTATTACCCATCGAAGTTGAATTACTTGATTCTCAGCGACCCTGAATTACATCAAAACAAGTCAAAAGAAGCGATAAGTCTGGGCCAGGATGAATAAATCCAGAGGACTGAACTTCGATTCAAATGTAAAATTTGGGACGGATAGGTAAAAAAGATCCTCGGGTGACAATACTTAGCAACTAGATGTACTCAAGAGATTTTGCTCTGAATTTTGACCGCTTACCTTGTCTTGACTTTATTGGCAAGAAAATAACGCTAGGGTAAATTAGAGGACGGTCATGAGAAAAGCGACATTTAACTGATTTATGTTGAATGGTTCACAGTTCCCCTCAAAAAACTGAAAACGAATTTTCAGATTCGAGACAGTTCTCAAATTTCGACAAAGAAAAGGCTAGAGAGAATGGAAAGAGGCCTTTCAGATGTGTTGCTACCATAGACCTGAACCTGTTTGTCCTTTCTTGGCAAAAAGAAATCCAGAGTCTGACTGAAACTATTTCTTTGGTCATGCTTCAGGAAGGACGGTATCATACAATAGGCATCTTTAGAAGAAAATAAACAACCATGCGCCAAATCATAAAGTTACAAGAGACCCAAAATTAAGCGAAGAAATATATATTATTTTAGTTGCGGTATAAAATGAGCATGCAGTCATATCATTTAAGAGGAAAACAGTCAGGAAAATGAAAGTTTAAGGAAAAATATAGGGAAGACAACCAGTAGCAAGCATATATTTAATTCGACATTTATTGCAATTTGTCGGCATGTTGAAGCAAACATTATTCTAATGTTGAGCCAAGTTATTCATACAGTGAGAGAATGGGTCCCAAATTTGAAAATTAATTGAAAATTCAATTGAATCATGGTGTGACTTGGCCTTGATTTCTGTCTCAATCATCCCTCCATAAAAAGCTCAAAATTAGGGTGCTCCACTATATTTTCCTTGAATTTCCTTTACTTCACATGGCTAATAGAATGATATTGTTTTAAAAACTCCAAAAAATCTCATTTTAAGTGTAATTATGTCAACATCAAAGCTCAATATCAGGACACTTATGATTAACAAGCTGATAAATTGAATTAAACGGCATATTTGATCAAATCACAATGCATGCTGTCTATAATCTTGTTTCAAAGATTGATGTCAGATCTTGGTTATCCTTCAATTTTCATGAGAAAGATTTCCAAACAATGGTTTTCTTTTGTACTGGCCAGGATACAATGATGGAACATATTTTAAAGGGAATTGATGGCTTCAAAGCAAGAGAATCTCCTATTTAGCCCAACGACGTCACAAGAAAAATATTAGTTCACCAGTTAAGGACAAGTGTATGTGGCATAATTTGGGAAGAGCATTTATCTTAATTACCAGGAATCTAGAAATATGACCTAAATGGCAAAATAATTGTGAAATATTGGCCATTTACAATTTAATGAATGTAGAAACTTTAGTCTCTAAGTAAAAGTTATCAATTGAAGTGCTTAAATTAGGGTCCACATTTTCCATAAGGGGTGCCACTGAGAATGAGGAGGTGGTGGGACATGAAACATTGAAATTTAATCTTTGTCAGATGACAATCAAGCAAGAACATATGGACACTGTTTAAAATTGATAGAAAAGAGCATCACAATGATGCAAGGAAGTATTTACAACTGAGGGGGTTTATTTTTACATTTGGCCTTTCTACACAATGGTTGAACCCTGATGAATTTCCTTGTCAGTACCACCCGCAGTTTGGTAAAAATTGCAATCAACAGCGGAAAGAAAATCTGCACAGTTGTTATTCTGAACAATTGAAATTAATGATTCTCGTTTTTCTTCCGATCTAACTGAGGGGGTTTATTTTTACATTTGGCCTTTCTACATAATGGTTGAACCCTGATGAATTTCCTTGTCAGTACCACCCGCAGTTTGGTAAAAATTGCAATCAACAGCGGAAAGAAAATCTGCACAGTTGTTATTCTGAACAATTGAAATTAATGATTCTCGTTTTTCTTTACCAGTATTCTTAGTTACAAATGTACTTATGAGCATTAGCTTCATCCTGGATAGACGTAAAGGCCCTGGATTGTAGAGCATGTCAAGTGAAGGAAATTCAAGGAAAATGTGGTCCGGCACCCTGATTTTGGGCATTTTGGGGACAGAGAACTAAGACAAACATCACAGTCAACACGCACCATTCGCCCACTGAATTTTCAATAATCGAGTGATCTTGAGTGAGCTGTGCTACAAAACTCAACAAAATAAACATATCTGGTGTAATTTGGTGAACACACTATCAAATTGGCTCAATACCATGATGCCTTGCTTCCTTTATGATTCTAACTTCTGAGTCGCTTCTAGCATGCAATTTCTACCATACAGAGGTTGTGTGATTGATTATCAAGTATGCCCTTCATTGAAGAGCACTGCATGATTTTGTGGGTCCTTGCTTTCAATGATTTGCACAATGATGCTGATTAAAGATCTAGAAGGTTTAAATCTAAATTTACAAAATCCTTATGACCTGTTTGAACTTAACTAAAGTCAATGTCAAATTGCAATGGCACAAGCCAATATTTATTTGGCCGTCAGAGGTCACGTGGGTTGAGAGTACCTAGAATCCCAGGATCACTCAATCATCAGCTCAAAAAAACCTCAGACTTGGGAGTTCTTTAAAAAACAATGTAACAAACAGTTGCAGTTTCAGGTCGAAAAAGCTAGATTGCCAATTCAAAAACACTGGTCATCAAACAAGCTCTAACATGTGCAGGAGGGTAAGCCAATTTTGAAATTGCGTTCCTGGTCAACCTGAGGAAGCTGTTGGCAAATTGCTTGCAGTTATCAATGCCCATGTGAAGCTTTCTATCAATATCAGGTTCAAGTGGTCTTGGAGAGTAGGCACATGAGAAATGCATGATAAAAGGAGAGTGAGCCAAGGATAGGCACCCATCCAAGGCAATTTTTTCTAACAATAACTGAATTTCTATGCCATGCAAGTTTGTGTTTTGTTGGGACATCTCCTCCTTAGCTCACCCTGGTGTCGAATCTCAGAACATGATGTTGACGTCTATCATTGGTACGTGGGCTTGTTTCCAAATTATGATCATTGAAAACGTGACAATGAGAAATACAGAAATAAATAGATTGGCTAGTTATGTATTTTTTGTTCTAATAGTACTTGCATGGCCTGAATTGTGAATGCCCTAGTTTTGAATCAAAACATTGGCACCTAGGCACAAATTTTATTCAATAATTACCAATTATTTGCCCACCACCTGTATTTCAATTTTGATTCAAAAAATGTGTATATTCAGAAAAAGACGTCTAAAGGGACCACCTAAGGATATTTTTTGACCCAACGTTTTGACAAGTTCAGAGTATTTTCAAGGTCTTGGTGTTCCTATCATAGAGACTACTAGAATTTGCAATTTTGGCATGATTTAGAAAACACAAACAGCATTGAATAGACCTAAGAGGAGTAACAATTTTTTATTTGGTCCTCTATGGTTGCTCATTACAACATCCAATTCCAAATTGCAATTGCCAGTGTTGTAGTTTTTCTCAGATTGGGTGAATATCTGTGGGTGTGATTAAGTTAACAAAATCCTAAAGGGAAAAATTGGGGAGGAGGTTTGAACCACAGATATCTCTCATATTAGAAACTGGTCCAACCACACTATCTTTTGCCTCCTCGTTTATATGTTAATATCAGGTGCCAGAAAAACATCATGACACTGCGCATTCCTTTTTCCAAATATATTATAAATGACTTTGAAAACTGAGAGGGCAGCACACATGAGGGATTAATCTCCTCCAAAGAAGGCCTGTTTTCAAATCCTGTAGTTGGAAGCAAAACTTTTGTTAAATTAGCTTCCCTCTAATGATTGTGGAAAAATATAGAATTAGATTTTTTAGTAGCTTTTAAGTCAGACTTGGATAATATTTTGATCAAAATTCCACATCTGGCTTATTTTCAATGGCTAGCTAATCTTACCAATTCTAATTTGTTGGTGGATCAGATAGTGTAGGAATATAGAATTCAATGAGGATAATGAATTTTCTGCCTATGACTGTCTGGGATTGCATTCCTAATAGTGGTAAGGAAGTGGGGAAAAAGTCAGGCAAAAATTCACTTTGATGGGTTTTGACAACTCAATTAGGACATTAAGGCAAAACATAAAGAAGTTGTCATCACCAATTTTAGGAGATCACTTGAACTTTTGGTGTATAATAGTCTTATGGTAAGGGTTTTTGCTGCTTTTTAGTCCTTGAATTTTACAATTCAGTTTTGGAAACCTTACAAATTACGTTTAGTAATGTGACTTTGCATTTGTTTTTTAGTACCTCTTCTGTATTTAAAACATAGGTTGCATGTTTTCGTCTCAGCTGTCCCTGGGTGTTAAAAAGTTCCAATTGTAGTCAAGATACCTAGGGTGACTATGGTACAAATCTGAATTGTTGACAGTGCATCCAAATTCTGAGTAGGAACCCCTAACATGATCCCTTGCCAAGCAATGGCTCTCCTCTAGCAAGCTTTAAAAAACGGGTTTGAGAAAGCTGTCTGACCACATATTTAATACCAAAATGTTGAATGGGTAATGATGGAGCTCAAGTTGCAATTTTCATCCATGTGGTGGAAACACTTCACTGAAATGGAAGAAAAGAGGCTCTGTTCAGTACTGATGGGATCAAATTAATAATTACTAGAGGTTTTGACTAGGGCTATCAATTTACATTTTCAGGAGCATGTGGCATCACAAGCTGAATGTTGGAAACCTGATAGTTGGTGACAACAAGTAACCCTGATAATTCTTCGATCAAACCAGGGTTGCTTTTAGGATCAAACCTAACCTTTTATGTTACATTGGAAACAGCTAGTGCTTTGACTTTCCTAGCTTTCTAGCAATCCTGATTTTGAAAATCTATTTGATCCCACCACTACTGTATACGCTAACCTCAAGAGGTATCGGATTTTCTTGATTACATAAAGGTACAATCATGTCACTCACATTTCAGTACATTGTTGAGAGATTGAACCAAATTCCGAGTGCCTCATCAATGCATTGCAATTTCGGTTACATTTTGTTGTACTTACACAAGATGCATTGCTAAACAAGAGCCATCAATAGAATATGTGATTTGCTCTGCTAATGACCAAATCTTTTGCACATGTTATGTGTGTAATGCCCAAAACATAGCATTTTTTTTATCATTCTACCGCTCTTTCTACATGCGTATTTGTAAGTCTCACAAGAAATTAGAAGAAGACAAGACTAATGAATGTTTCATGAGAATAATTCAACTTGCCTGAAGTGAGATTAAACAAAGAGTGTCTTTGTCCTTTGCCACCCAGCGTCAGCTGACATGAAATCATGTTCATTCAGTATAGCTCCTGTGGAGCTTAACTATGGAAGCTGGAAACTAACTGGAGCTTAAACATTTCCCAAGGAATATGTAGTGTCTTCTTTTTTCTTGATTTAATGCGCTCTGGCCCCCAAAAATTTAAAATCTTTAAAAAAATGCTGAACAGGAAAATAGGCAAAAATAGCACTTTGACAAATTATTACATTAAATATGCAAAATATACAATGGCCAATTTCCCCCAACTTGAGGCATCATGGACAAAGCACCCACAGACTGAAGGAAGCAAGGGAGTATTTGAAAATGTGAAAGACATAATCCAAAGGTTGACCAATATTCTGATAATACCACGATACCGTTACTTGAAGCATTTAATGAAATATATTGTATGCCACATTGACCAAATTGAATTGATGGAGAGCATAATGTACAAATTGAAACCAATCAGTTGGATAAATAAGTGTTTTCAACGTTAGGAAGTAAGAATGCTAGTGCATTTGTTTGTTTCTTGATCATTCAGTTACTTTGTCATAATATAATTCAATTGTCCTTCAATCAAGTTCTCGTCAAGGTGCTTACTGCTTTTTCCTTGTAGCTTTCCATGACCGCAAGTATGAAAATAGATATAATTTTGACAATAACTTGGAGCAACGTTCAAAAGGAGTGTTAATGCGCAGTAATTCTGAAGAAAAAAATGGCGAATTTGCAGGTTTTCTTTTGCTTGTGTTCACTTCTAAAGCTATAGAATTAGCATAGTCAAAGGAAAATTGAGAGCCAACAATATTCCGTCACGCAACCTCTTGACGGAGAATGTACGCTAAATACAGCTCAAACACTGAAGCTGATATTCTAAAAACAACAACGACAAGCAGAGGCCTTTTCTCTGTTATCTGACAGTCGGTCTTGTCTGCCTGCCTCTTGTTCATCCACCTCATCATGAGTGAGACCTCTTCATCGTGTGCCTCGGATTCGGCGGATAGCAACCCCCCCTGGGTATTTTATCGCGATCGACCGGATTGGGCCGATGTGCAACCTTTGCCTCAAGATGATGGACCCGATCCCGTGGTCCGCATTGCTTACTCAGACAAATGTAAGTGGGGCAAAAAATTGAGAATCAAAACATAGGGACTTTAGTCTTTCGTGTAGACCCTAAATGGTTGGTCTTGGTTCTATTCTGATTAGAACCCATTCCAACCCATCCAAAGAATGTCTTTTCAGCCTTTTCCTTGTGAAATGATTGGCCATCCCTAAACATACCGAGTATTTCAGTGCTTTGTAAAACGTCTAGCATTTAGTCGATGGTTTGCCAGAGGTTGTCTTTGGCTGAATTTGTCAACAGCCAGTGGAGGAGCCGGCGGAGCCAATGGCCTCAGCAAGCTTGAGCTGGCCTGATTGAGGTAGATTGGGCATGAGAGAAATGTGACTCAATCATAGATTTTGGACGCAGAGTTGTGATATTGCTTTCCAGAGTGCATTTCAAGTCATATTTTGCGTAGTCAGAGCTAGAAAATCCTTCATTAACACTCTAATTTCGTCCATCATGAGGGATGAAGGGATTCATGCCCAGGCTCAGCATCCTTTCTTTCCTACCATTGTAGTTCGAGATGTATACGATTACTTCCGCGCTATTTATGCGTCCAAGGAGGTCAGTCAACGAGCCTTGTCCCTCACCATGGACGCCGTGGAACTGAATCCGGCCAATTACACGGCCTGGCATCACCGACGCTTCCTCCTAAAAGAGTTAAACGCCGATCTCAACCAGGAAATGGATTACATCCGCTTTGTCATCAATGGCAACCCGAAGAACTACCAAGTGTGGTACGTACCAAATATTCCTTCCTTTCCAGGCAGACACCTCAAGGGCATGAACCTATCGAAACTATTGGCGACCATATAAGGGCTTAATCTTTAGTGGATAACAATTCCGTTTAAACTGGATGACCATGTCCGTTGCCGGGCCAAATTGTGACATTGGGCTTTTGTGCCCAATCAATGCCCAAATGAATATTGATAGAATGCCTCAACGAATTTGACGAACGAAGCATGCAAAATGGTAATATTTTGAGAGGCTAGAGAGGGTCGTGAATCATTTCGGGGATATAGGTATGAAAGAAGTCTTGTTTCAAAAATTGTGAAGATGGTTGAGTTTTGCCGTGCACAATATTTCTAGTCCTAAGACAACAGCAGTTTCATGGATTAAAAAAACATCTGCTCTTTCGTACCTGTTCTCTTATTTCAGAAATCTAAATACATCGTACAAGAAGAGCGTGCTTGGCCACATGAACGCACACATTAAAGTAGTTTTGGAACATAAAAATTAGAACAAAAAACAACCCACGACTACTTCAGCAATGTAGGGAAAAAAGACGCATTTTATTTCTATGTGTGAAGCTCAGACCGGATAAAAGTGTTTATTTTTCCCCAAGCGGTTAAATGAACGCCAAAACCAAATTGAAGTCGAAAGCCTCGCATTCAAAAGAAATCTGAGGAGATTAAAATGTGGTCAACCAAACCCGGAATCCTGAGGGCGAACGCCAAACAGTGCGAAAGCCTTCCTTAGTACAGAAAAAACAGTTTTTATGTAATTCATCAAGATTCAGGAAGGACATTATCAATAACAGTGCAGACAGGTACAAGGTGTCCGGACGTAAATAATAGCAATGAATTAATTTCCCATATAAGGACCGGTTTCGCCCAAAATGGTAAGTTCATACTTTTGAGGATTAATGTTTCAGTGGTAAATGTGAAATTACCGTTATTTCCGCTCACCCTGCACATAAAGCACATCGCAAATCTGAGGTTACATTCCGAGGCGTCCTATAACCATTGTGCACAACGAAATCTCAAATTGAACTGATTTCGTTTTTTTCCCCTCGAAACCCATTTTGCGCGAGCAAGTCAAGCGTGGCTCCTAAAACCATTCAACAGGCAGCAACAAATTTTTGGGAGCGAAAAATTATTAAATACAACATGCATTGGAATTTGGGCTTTAAGGCGGACTTTAAAGGTTAAACAAAAGAGTTCAATTTACTGTTTAATTGTTTATCACTTTCCTAATGACATGACAATTTTTCCAATTACACCCTCACCCACAGAGTGTCGAAAATTACGCAAACGTGTGACAATTGCGTCAAAAGTGTTCCATTTTTCCCTTACGTCCTCAATGTTTAGACCAGCATTCATTTTTGCTCCTGAGATTGTAATTGAGTATGTTTGGATGAGCCAAGTCATTGGTATGTGTCTCAATTCGGTCAGAACTCAATAACATGGCAGGTAGAGGATATATAAAATGGCACCCGTGGTCACATTGAAACTTGTTGACCGGAACAACAAATAGTTTTGAACCAAAAGTCTGTTTGAAGTTTTGAAGACTGAGCGAACAAGAGCGACAAACTCATCTTGAAATCGTCAATCAATGACTTTATACCGCTAATTCAACGCAATGTGAAGCTATTTGAAAGCTAGAGATGTGATGCCTTGAATGTTGGGACAAAAGTAAGGAGAACGTAAACCCAAAGACCTTAGGCTACCATTGGACTTGTGCTCATTATGTGCCAATGAACGGACAAGCTTGAGTATAGTGATGGGATCAAATAATTTTTTTGATTGCAAGAAATCTTCTTTTCCAAAAACTTTGCAAAATCTAATCAGCAAGCTGGGTGTTGACTAATTATCCTCTTCTTAGGTCAAATCAATCCTAAATACAGTCCCTTGTAAATCCCATCCTGAAGAAGCTAACAATCTAGTCACATTGGAGTGATATTTTGCTCCTCATCTTGCGAACTTGCCTACGCAAAATGAGGCAAAAAGTACTGTCAGACCAAACTCAAAGGCAAGTGCATTTCAAGAGACAGGAATACGAACACCTACTTGTATCTTAATGGATTTCAATGATAAATATTTTTTGAATATTTGCAACTTTTTCGATTAGATATAATTTAAATATTTTGTCGATTTTGTGCAGTGTTTTTACCCGCCCTAGTCATCACGCATTAATCTGAGGAACAAAGTAATGCAAAAATGTCTAAATTTTCACAAGACACAACTATTTTCAATGCATGTGAGGGGAAATGGACAGACAATGAGATGGCAAACACACTAAGAAGATTTTAAGTATTTGAGGATAGCTCTCTCAAGTAAGAGTGGATTGGACAGTTTTATATCTTTAATAGCGCCCACCCTTTTTGAGCCAAGTTTGTAATATTTTGGCATAAATATAGCAATCATTGCCGACTGTAATAGAGCCTGGATTAGCATACTCATGGGACCTCATTTCTTAACTTCAAATTTCAGTGCTCTCCTTTCCGGTTTGCCATTGGCAAGGTATTCTCAGCGGAGGATGTACTTAAAGATTTTGTCATCCCATCAGTAAATGTAATCGTGTAGTTGATTTGTTTGTATTGTTTGTTACTGAATCAGATGGCAGCTCTTTCACAATGCTCAGATAGGAGACTGTCCCAATAGAAAGATATTCCTGCTCCATTATCACAGCCATCATTTTTTCTTACCGCACCTTCGGGAATGACCGCACGTGCGCCTTTTTAAGCTATTTAAAGATCAATTCACGCTGCAGTTCAATTACCATAGAAAAGCTTGGGCTGGGATCGAACCAAGGGCAGCATAATGGAAATTGAACGCTCTACCAGTGGACTACCCCTGTCATCTATCCATTGCACAAAACGTTCATTATGGCTAGGGTTTGAGCAATCCAAAATGGGTATTAGGAACTGACTTATTTATTTCTTGCTTAGACCTGCCGAGTCATTAAAAACCCAATAGAATTCAAGAAAATCAAATATCAAAATAGAAACATTGGGCTCATTCAAAACTTGGTATTTGTTTTTAAAACACACCCAACGGACTATCAGTCGAAATGAGTGAAGCGTGGGCGATTCGTTATCACGAACGCCTCAATTTGAAAGGTCATTTTTGAGTGTTCTGGATTGGTTCGAGGGGCAAATTAAGTAGACATAGGACACCACCATGATTGTAACTTCCTGAAATGTCAAACATTAACCTTCATTGTTCCAGAGTGCCTTCAAATATATTTTCCAACGATCCACTACTTGGCTAGCCTCGCAATCAATGGCTGCAGTGAAATGGATGTTGTGGTCCACCAACTCCCACTAGTTCATGAATCAGCAGATGTTTAAGAACTCTTCCAACACAATAATAGATTCCATTCTGATGGAATGGATTGTCCTCCCACTTTCCTTGTCGACCCAAAATGAACATTTATGTATGATTTTAGAGCTATGTGAGAGAGATATTTTCCTCCACCTAGATGATTTGAACCGAAAACAAAAATTACAATTATTATAACTTAAGGCATCAAAGCCGCAATTGTGTTCAATATGCGTGTTTTGAACTCAATGCGTATTCAATGTTATACTCTCGAATGACATCTTGTTCCGAAGATGTTGCCAAATTAATTTTTACCATTCGCATAATCCAAACTTATTTTTGTTGTTCTTGGTCTCTCGTAGTATACGGACTAGAACCATGTTAATTAGTGTCCATACCCTTGTTAAGCCCTGTTGGTTATTAAAAGTATTGATAGAGTGATTGATGTCGTTTACACGAAATTACTGAGACATCAACATAGGCGTATTTTGGATTGATTTCCCTATAATCCATGCGCCATGGAGCTGCAAATATGTCAAGATCAATCTTTCGATACATAGTCTCCAGAATGATACTGAAGAATTTAGAGTCTTAATTGAAGTGGATCTCTGTTTCACAAGCTTCTTCATTGAGGAGTATTTATCAGATGTGGTTAATGATGGTGTTTCATGGATATCCCTTTCTCTATGGCAACATGCGAAAAAAAACTCAAAAAGCCAAAACAATACAACAAAACAAAACAATTAGGTTTGGTTTTTCACGGCTCTTTGGTAAGACGTAATTACTTTAAAACCTAATAAGTTTATTGCTCATTTATGTTTATATTTAGCTTTAGCAGTTTCTTTCTGATTTGTAGTGTAGTTTTTCTAGTTCCAAATCGTTATGTGTAGTTCTTTAGTTTGATTGTATTGGTCCTTTAGAGTTAGAATTTACAGTTCATTACTGTATTGATTTATTTTGTTTTCGACCAGTTAGTTGAGTTTATTTCTGTGTTTTTTTGTTGATGTCCTAGTTTACATATGTTCTTGATTCCTTGCTTTTCTTTGTCACTTACTTCTTGTTTACTATCTCCATCTTTGATTTGCATGTTAGTTTGATGTGAAGTATTTCATTCCTATTTTGCTGTTGTCCTGTATCTCAGGACAAGATTGCACAGCTTTTTTAGTTCTTTTCTTTCTCTTGGTCTCTTGATTTTGTTGCTCAAAGATCGTTCCGCCTGCATTCATCATTGAAGCTATTTTAGGAAAAGTCAGCAAAGAGGCTAGACAATGTTTGGACCTGGTCTTAGCTGGGAAGGATCCTTACATAGTCAATAAGCCGTTTATTATAGAGGCTTTAGTTGCTCTGGTCAATGAAACCAGGTTTTTTCTTGAAGAACAGGCTCACCCAGTAGTTGAGAAGTCGACTAATTTGACCAACGTAGAAGTTGAAGTAGTATCTCCTCTTGAAAAAGCGCAGGAAAAGACAGTTATAGAGAAAATAGTCTGTCCTGTTTATCGAAAGCAGCCTTGTCCTGAAGAAGGAAAAGGCTGTCAGTTTGACCACCCTAAATGGTGTCAAAAACTTCTCAAGTTCCGCCTTGAGAAGTACAATAGTAAGAAGGGATGTTCAAAGGTAGATTGTCCTTTTTTTCACCCGTACATGTGCCGTCAGTCCATGAGACTTAAGACGTGCTTTAATGTACGGTGTACCTCCGTCCATGTTGAAGGGACGCAAAGAAAGCCGAGAAATAGGATAGCTCAGTTTCGTAGTTTTAGAGCTGACCCTATTCCTAAACCTAATCCCACCCCACCCCCCTTCCTTAACCCATTTAGCTTCCTCCCTCCCTCTCCTCCTACCCCCCACCCTCTCTCCCAATTCCCTCCTCTTCCTTCAAATACCCAATCCACCCCTATTCCTATAAAAACTCTCCTCCCTAATATTCCTTGCCCCACCCCTATTCCCAAAATACGTTCCTATTCAAATGTAGCTGCCCAACCCATTCCTCAAACCCAACCATCCCCATTAGCTCATGCATTGCCTCCAGTAGAACGTAGCTTTGTTGATAAGAGGGATTTTTTACGGTTGGAGAGGATGGTCCAAGATCTTGTGAACTTGGTCCGTCAAAAGAGAGGCCCGTAAAGGGGCTATATTTGAACGTGCATTGTCTGATTTCTAAAAAAGACAGCACAAAAGTTAAGATCTTAGAAGAACTAGCCGTTGAGAGAGAGATTGCATTCATCTCTATAACAGAAACCTGGCTTCGGCCAGGGGTCTTAGATGAAGAACTAACCATAGTTGGTTTCAACTTAGTTCGTTGTGATAGGATACGCCCTGATAATCCCATATTCCCACATGGGGGCGTATGCCTATATGTTAGGAATGATTTGCACATTAGTCATGTACAAATGTCGAATGGAGAAGTAGAGGTCTTAGTTTGTCATCTTCGAGGTCTTGATTTGTCTATTGTTACAATGTATAGACCCCCTTCTTGTTCAGCAAGCTCTTTTTCGTCAGCTCTCCAATTCACTGGAAATGAGTTGGACCTGGCAGTTTGCTCGAAGGTTTTCTTTGTAGGGGACTTTAATTTTCCGGCTAGCGTTGTAGAGTGGGAGGTTAGTCCTGATGGGTATATTCCCATTTCGAAATCGACATCTCAGTCGTTCGAAAAGCTGGAAGAATTCGCGATCTTGCGCAATTTCTCCCAGCACGTTGGTGTAGCCACTAGAGAGAATAGCGTTCTCGACTTGGTCTTTTCCAATGACCCTGATCTGATCCAGTATGTCCATGTGACACCTACTAATCTGTCAGATCATCATGTTCTTGAGATAGGGTCGACCATTACTCAAAAGCCGGCGTGCTCTAGAGTAAAACCGGCCAAAAAGGTCGGTTTGGCTAAGTTCAAGTTCAAAGATGAACATTGGCCGTTGATTATAGAAAGATTAGAAGAACTTGACCTGATTTCAATTCTGAAACAGGAATCGTCCATAGATGCAGCCATTGATAAGTTAGTTTCAGTTTTTAAGGAAGTTTGCTCCAGTTTAGCAATCTCTGAATGTGTTCCGAAAGGTGGTACACGGACAAAAATTCCAAAATATAGGAAGACTTTGTTCAAAAAGAGTTGCAAACTAGCAAAAAGGCTGAAGAGCACTTCGAATCCAGTAATTGTGGCTAGTCTCCAAAAAAAGTTGGACGTAGTTCAGGGTAAGATTAAGGCCTCCATCGAATATGACCAGTTACAAACTGAGAGTAAGGTGGTTCAGGAGGTCAGGTCGAATCCGAAGGCATTTTTCTCTTATGCGAACTCTAAGAGAAAAATGAAACACTCTGTTGGGCCTTTTGAGGTTGATGGGGCAGCCATTAGCAATGTAGAGACTATGGCTAACATGCTTGGAGATCAGTTCTCTAGTGTGTTTTCAACCCCACTGAGTTCGGAAGCAACAGCTCATTGCTCTGAAGATGAGTCTGTTGAGATTGACATGGTTAGTCAAGCTGAGCGTTTAGATGATCTTGTAGTCACAGATCAAGATGCTTTAGAGGCCATAAGGGACTTGAGGCTTTCCAGCTCTCCTGGTCCTGATGGTGTGACATCTCAGTTTCTGATGAGATGCTCACTGGTTCTCGCTCCTGTTTTCTCGTACTTGATGCGCTGCATCTTGGATCAGGGCAAGTTTCCATCTTCACTAAAGTTAGCTCATGTTGTTCCAATTTTTAAAGGGGGAGATAAGTCGCTCCCCAGTAATTACAGGCCGATTTCTCTCACTTCGAATATTGCGAAGGTGTTTGAGAAGATCATGAAGTTCAAACTTGTTGAATTTCTTGATATTCATGAAGTCCTTCCTCCTAGCCAGCATGGGTTCCGAGCACATTTTAGCACGGTTACCCAACTGATTGAACATATTGAGCGGGTTATTGAGGGACTAGAGAGTCATGAATCAGTTGATGTAGTTTATCTCGACTTTGCCAAGGCCTTTGACAAGGTAGATCATGGGCTTTTAGTTAACAGGCTCCATGAAATTGGGATCCAAGGCAGGGTTCTCAGTTGGTTAAAAAGTTTCATTTCTGGTAGGAAGCAATTGGTTAAGGTTGAGGGATCCCTTAGTGACATACATGATGTCAAGTCAGGTGTTCCCCAGGGTTCGATCTTAGGGCCCCTCTTGTTTATAATATTCGTTGCCCCGCTTCAAAAGCTTAGTATCACTGCCAGTCTCTCTTCTTATGCTGACGATACAAAGTTAGTTTCTGGTAGGAATGGCCAAGATTCCAGTAGCCTTGCAAAGGACTTAAATCGAATCTACTCTTGGGTAACTGAGAGTAATATGGCCCTGAACGGAATGAAATTCCGCTCAATGACATTTGGGTCAACTCCTTTAAATACTCCACTCGTAGATAATGGAGGTAAAGATATTGAGCAGGTCTCATCTATGAAAGATCTAGGTGTAGTCCTCCAAAATAATGGAAAGTTCGATGAGCATATCCAGCTGAAGGTGGGTAAGGCTTTTCAAATGTGTGGTTGGATATATCGCACGTTTAAGTCCAGAGATAGCATCACGATGCTAACTCTGTACAAGTCGATTGTCCAGCCACATCTTGAATACGCCTCACCCATTTGGGCTCCAATGAGTTCAGCAGGTTTGCAAAAGGTCGAGCAAGTCCAAAGATGTTTCACTAGGAACATCACAGGAATGAGAGAGCTCTCGTATTGGGAAAGGTTAGAACGGTTGGGATTGTACAGTACTCAGAGAAGGTACGAAAGGTATCTGATATTGTACGTTTTCAAAAGTATCCATGAGCTTTGTCCCAACCCAGGGTTTAGGGTCAATTCTAGTGACCGTAGAGGCTTAATGTGCGTTTTGAGAGCACCTTCAAGTCTTCGAGAATCCAGGCTAGTTCGAACAATGAAGTCCACATCTCTTCTTTCTCGGGCTCCTTCATTGTTTAATTTGCTTCCCTCTGATATTCGTAGGGAATACGTAGGCCTTGTTGATCCGGTAGCATCTTTCAAGTCAGACTTGGACAAATTTTTAGATAGCACACCAGATCAACCCTACAGTCAAGGACTAGCTCGGTCTGCCAACTCAAATTCGTTGGTAGACCAAATATCATATAAAATTGAAAGGTAATAAATAGACGAATTATAACCTCTCATTTTAATAGTACTAGGGATTACATTCCCTGTAGCGGTTAGAAAAGCCCGTGAAAAACCAAACCAAAAACTATGTGATGAGCCGGCATTATGAGTAACAGATGGTACTTCTTTCAGATTAAAAATCAGACTGCTGCTTGTATCACACACTTGGATTGTTTTGATTTAGCTCAAGCTAATAATGAAACACTAAAAGTATTTGAACCTACCCCAAATAGCATTTATTTATGCGCATATATCTCTTTTTATCCTTGGCAGGCAACATCGTCGTGTTTTAGTGGAATGGTTGAAAGATCCCTCAAAAGAAATGCGCTTCACTGAAATCATTCTCTCCATTGACCCCAAAAACTATCATGTCTGGCAACATCGACAATGGGCAATGGCTGCTTTCAAGTGAGTATCCCTTTGGTTCAACGAGCTCTCTCTTGAATGTCAAAGACATCAAACGTTTTTATTTTTTTGTTAATAGATTTTGTGACTGGCTTTTCACTTAACCATTTTGCAAATAGTAGCAAAAAGATTATAACCAAAATGTCACCATTTCATGTACCCCACGTTCCCTCCTTTTCAAATGGCACTTAAAATGAAGCTCGCCCAAATGGAGGTGTGACCTGACCAGAAACTATGACTCCCATCTTTGAAACCTAGATTTCTTGGTTGGGCAATCGTGCAAGCATGCAAGCACAAAATGTTCCGAAGGACTAGGTCGTTGCTTGAGTGACACTTCGAAGGCAGATAATAAGACAAAACAAAACATCTGGCATGTCGAACACTCAAGAGAAATGAACCCGAACAGTGTTCTGAAGGTCTTGCTTTCGTATACGTATGTGGAAGTACTACTGGTCTGAAGCTAGGTCTCCACTACGAACGAGTAACTATCGCACGACTTTTAGCGTTAAAGACATGTAATAATTCTAATAAATCATTTCAAAGAAGAGCGTGATCAGTAAGTCTGAGCTAAATTCATTTAAACCCTTCCAAAGGGTTAATTATATTTTTTATTTAGTCTTTTCGAGGGAGAATTGGAATTTGTGGAAAGATTGTTAGAAGAAGATATTCGGAATAACTCCGCCTGGAACCAAAGATTCTTCGTGATTACCCACACAGACTCCCATAATGGTCAATTTTCCGGTGATGTCCTCAACCGTGAACTCACTTTCACTATGAATGCTATTAGAAAGGTTTTAGGCAACGAAAGTGCTTGGAACTATTTGAGAGGGTAAGATCTTATATTTTGCTCAGCGATTGAATTCCAAATGGTTGTTCCTGAAATTGCTTCTTCCAGATTGATTGACAACACAGCCGAAAGTGAACTAACTGAAGTGCGAAAGAAGTGTTCGCTCTTCTGCCACGAGTTATTCGAACATTGTGACAGGAAATCAAACTCTTCATCGAACCTTCTGGGTGCAATGGTGGATTTGTATTGCGATCAATTGGAGGCTTCAGAGTCCGGAAGCCCAAAAGAAGACTTGGCCAAGGCTCAAGAGGTACGTGCATGCGTAGGAACACCCATTTTGGCCATTACTGTCGTTCATATTTTTCGACCGTGAACGAAAACCGTCTTTAGAAAATGATTTGCCATAGCCAAACCTTGGTAACAGACGGTGGATTGTCATTCAGCAAGCGACACATGAACCTTTCCTTTATAAAAACTGTGTCTGTGAATCTTGTGAATCTGCAAATCCTTGACGAGGTTTGGTTGTGAACTTGAATTCATGAATCCATCGAATTTGTTACAGTTGTGCCGAATTCTCGCGAAAGAAGTGGATCCGATTCGAAAACAATATTGGGAATTCATGAGTCGGGATTTGCTGGTCCGATTCGAGTCCCAAAGCCAATGAAAATGACGTTTGTCTCACGGTTGAATAAACAAATTTAATCATAACATTTGGCTTGGACTTGAAATTTTGCTTTATTGCGGATGTTATCTTTCTCTCTCTCTCTCTCTGTCTCTCTCGCATGGTTATGAAAGAAGTGCAATTGGCGGCCCGGAGATACGATGATGCCACCAAGATAATTTTCTTTCTCTTCCGAGGAGCTCGTCAGGTTGGATTGACTCCCGTTACGCGAGACTCCTCGTTTCGAATTATTACTCAAAACGTCTTGTCGAAATGAAAGTGGTTTTTAACGAAAAGGCGAACCAACATCTGACCAACCATCTTCTAACCTCTGACGCTCTTAATTTGCCTACGAGATGCCCATGATGCGACATTTTGAAAGAAAGTAAAAAAAAGAGTCCTCGACGGTAATTTTTTTATCTTAATCTATCCTTAACATTGCTTTGAGTGAGCAAAATCAATTGTAACAACAGTTCAATGCGAATTTAGACCTAACTTAATCAAAGTCATCATGACTTCAGTGCACAGTTTTTGTCTGAATTGTGCGATGAAATATTATCATTCCTCGCGATAACTAGACGTTGACTTTTTTTCTCAAATCATTTTTAAATGGAGGAAAAAGTTGGGAAAATGGGGGGAAAAGATGTGAAAAAGCGCAAAACAAGTTGCTAAAACGCAATACAGTTGGATTAACGGAGAAATAATTTTTACAATAGGAAAAAGGTCAATTTTTGTCCCTTGCCTGCATCTTTATGGGCAAAGGCCAAAGGAGATGGTTGGGGCTTTTGGTGTCCTTCTACGAATCATTCGCTAGTGGAAAACTGAGTGAAATGACGGCGAATCCCACAAGAACAGACCTGACCGAGGACGAAAATATGGGAATCCTTGAAATGTCTTCACGTAGCCAAACTATCGCATGGTTATAACTTTTCTTTAGGATGAAATTGGATCATCTATGACATGATATTAGGTTTCACATAATTCCCTCGTAATGAACACTTTAGATTCCATTTTGATCAAGTGATTGTTTAGAAGCTTATGGTAAGGGGAAATGTTTTCCATGGCACCAATGGAATGGTGGACCTTAATTTCTCCCCATCCTGAAATTTTCAGTGATGAAAATCCATCAGTTGTTAAACTTCAAGTAAAAAGTTTCGATTCCATTCCGCGATAAAATGACCCGCCTTCAATTTATATCACGGAACTATCTAGGATAGAAAATTCTAGACCAGGGTATAACTCAATTATAATCTTGTAATCAAGTACCCTAGGGTACCCTAGCTTTTCATGAATTCTAAGCATCATTTCGGTATATTCGTGTGCGCTGCTGAAGTGGATTTTAATGTAATTTAAAGCTCCAGTCGAACGATACAAAAACACCTACAGCTAACCCATTGTTCAGGTTGATTCAGCATGAAGGCAAGACTATTATGTACACACATACTTTGAAGGAACCACCCACTACCACCTTCATGTTTCGTCTCTGAATGGGGAGAAAGATAATTCACTTTTAGCGCTTTAAAGTTTCTAAACATGTCTTCCCAATGCAATTGGTTTTCATTTCAGCGTTGTCCAGCGTTATGGTTGTTGTGATAAAAGCGACTCAGTTCAAAGGCCAAATGGAATGGTTCTGACATTTCTGGACACATAATTCCATGTGCACTTTAGGTTTCAGATTAAACCCACAATGTGATCGAACCAATGAAAGTATATCCACATCCACGCTCACTTGAGGATAACCGCTATTGAGCGTACTAGAAGCTCGTTACTAAATGTCATCTGCTCCATTTGTCAGAAAATAATCGTGTCTTCCCCCTTGTTCTCCCGAAGTTTCAAATGTGCAATTGCATCATTTGACCACTAATTTACCATTTCCCGAGCAGTTTTGAAACCTGCGTTCGGCACAGTTCTTGTCAAGCCCGATCAGTCCATGAGAAAGAGGGTTGATCTGGAGCGTCAAATTTTCTTACAACCTCCATTTTGATAGGGACCTTAACTTCGAAATTTGAATCAAATGTATCCCAGATTTTCGAACTGAACTATCCCCAAGAGCCTTATGTTTACCCATTTAGATTTTCCAAACTGAAGACTGCTCCTGATCTCTTCGAATTCTGAATGCAGGATCGTCAAGAAAAAACTAATTCACGGACTTGGTCTCAGCTGGCGAGGAGGCAAATAGCCCTTCATCGAGCGGTGAAGTCATCTTTGTTCTCCTGGAAACAAGGAGTGCATCTGTCAGATCAGTAGGGGGCTGATGGCCATGGGTAGCAATCGTCTGCTGGATTGTTACGCATTAGTATCATTCTTATGTCTTGATAGCGTGTTCCAGTCAATTGTGAAGAAAGTGTCAGGGTGCATGCTCTAATGAGAACTCAATAGACAGAAATGGTCCCGCGCGGAGAACAAGGAGGCATGCGCATTCGCGCATATGTTGATGAATTCCGTTTTTTTTTAACCAGAGAAGTACAAAACAATTCTCCTCCTCCTCCTCCTCGTCCTCCTTCGTGTCCTTTTTCTTCTTTTTCATGAGGAAGCTTGGAAATAACGCAATCCTCTTCTCAAGCAAGTACAGACTTATGTACTACATGTATGAGAGGCGTCATCTGATTTCAGAATTTTTCCCCCCCACACCCGTTGGTTGGTTGGTTGATTGGTTGGTTGGTGGGATGACGCATGCCCGGGTAGTCCAAGAATTGGTTCTGGTCACTCATCACCGCTGCAACAACGGACGGCTATCGTGAAGATGATGATGATCTTGATCACTTATGTCTTGCGGTCCTCGGGTCTTCGTTTTTAGTGCAGGGAAATCTGTTTAGGCAGTCTCAACATGGTTTTCCAAGCGATTGGACGATCCTGAAATAGTAGTGATAAGAGTGCCAAAAGAGTGCTCGACCAGCTTCATCGACAGTGCAGCCACTGGATAGCTTGCAAGTAAAGGCATATAAAAAACAATAAACATTTGATTTTCAGACTCAAATAGAAACATTCAACAGTCGTGCAATACAAAAGCTAGATAGGTGTCATTCACAATGAAGGTACTGGGTCTAGCTTCCGTCCTCTTTGTCAGTCTTCATTTGTCTCAATCGAAATCCCTGCCAAACGCTGATTCTTCGGCCGAACCCGGTCAAGAAGTGGAATCGCACGACACAGCGTACAACTCAATCATTTCCAAGTATTACACCACCGACCCATTTTTCCTCGAACAATATGACATCGTCGAAGCTGAGGCAGAACCACTTCATATGGAGTTCGAAAAACTTCCTTATCCAGATGACTCCGAGAGAGACAGTTCCAGAGACAATAGCCAACCATTTGGAGGCCCCAGCCGTGAGGAGCCCAATGCTCCCACTCGGAGTATTTCGGCAGAGGAAGAGGATGACTTGTCCAAAGAGGCTTTCAAGCCACATGTTCGGGAGAAGAAAGAGATCCCCAAGGTGCGAATGCATGTCGCCAAAAAGCCATACAAGAAAGTGATGATCAAGAAAGTAATGAGACCCGTCTCACATCGTCTTGAGCGGATCCGCCTAAGTTCCCAAGAAACCCGACCAGAGAGACAGGCCTTCTCCCAACTTCTGTCTCAGGAAGAAGACCAGCAAGAGAAAGAGGACATCCAAAGTCAGGTGGGTCTGCAAGGCTTGTCTCGAAAACCCAATTTGGCCAACAGTAAAAGAAGTCGGAAAGTGGAGACACGAACGAACAAAGACGAAGATTTCTCCAAAGACTTTGGCCCCAGACAAAAGAAACTGCCAGGTGAGGACCGCGGTGACATTCCTGAACTTCCTTTCATTGAAAACGCTGAAATCGAAGACGATCCTCAAAATGTGATCTATACTGGCGCTCCTGGAGGCCCTCCCAGTAAATCTTACTTTGACCTGATGGGCGATTTCTTTGACGAGCCCCAAATCAACATCTACCCTGACGAGTTCGTTCCTCCTCCATCCAAAGAATCTGTGCCCTCTGCTCCTGGGCGTAATCAATTCAGCGGGCTCCAATTTGATAACCAAGAACCTAGTCGGACGGGCTTTGAAACAAAGGACAATTCAAATTACAACGACTTCAAGCGCGAAATTCCTCATAGCCATCTGAAATTATCATTTGAGAACTCGGGAGAGGCGATTCCTCCTCATTTTGAGTCGTTCAAGCAATCGCCCAAAGAGATCAAATCAAACCATCTAGACAGTAGTGACAACGGCCAATATTTCACTCCACCAAAGTATCATCCTTATGCCGAGCCTCTCAGTCATCCCAACCCTTTGGACTTGGATCACATTCCTGAGGATGTTCAAATTTATGAACAACCCATTCCCCACAAAGTGGAGATCCAAAAGCCCAAAAAGCCTAGTCTTAATGAAGAGCCAAAGCTTAGATCGATCAGCTCCCACAATTTTGGCTATCAAGCGGATGAATTCACTCCTGACAATGTAGAACTAGACTTTTTGAAATTGAACGCTGTATCTGAATTTCCCAAATATTCTAACTCCATGGAGGAAGTGCATGCTCCATCCTCAATGAAAGCTCCGGACTTCTTCAAATACGCTCATGACTTTGAAGAGCCAAAACCAGTCAAATCTAACCACAATCAGGTTCAAGATCCTCCAAGGTTCAGAGAAATTGCCGCTGTGGTGCCGTCGTTCGAAGAATTTGGCGTGTTCCCATTTGACAACTTAGAAATCGATGGCCCTTTGGTTCCGAAAGAACATCGTTCTCTTCCCATGGATGAAAACCACCCCTCCCTTAAATTTGCCAATAGCTTCCATGAAGACGAAAAGAAGCCCTTTGGGCCTATCAATCATAAACCAGACTCATCAGTCGTCCCTGAACACTTTGAAGAGGAGCCCAAGGATCTATACAACCTATTTAAGTCCAAGCCCGTCCAAGAAGAGGTGAAGGAACAATTCCTCCCATTTGAACACAAACCTGAACCAGAGCCATTTGTTCGTGAAGAGGTGAAGGAGGAGCGATACAACCCTTTCGAACACAAGCCTGATTTTGAACATGGCTCCGAGCATGAGCCTTATCTGAAGGAATCCTACGACCCATATAGCTACAAACCTGAGTCCAATCACATTTCTGAGTATTCCGGTGCTCACAGAGACCCATATGAGTTCAAAGATTTCCCATCGTCCACCTTCTCTGAGGAAGAGTTCGTCATGCCTAATTTGCCACCCCCACCAGAAATGGAGAAGGCCATGCGTGAAAGCAATTTCGAGATGAGAGTACCCACTTTGGGCGCTCGAATCACATTCAACCCATCGATGCCGTTGTTCGATTCGTTCCATTCTGGAATCCATTCCAACGACATTCACAGCCATACCAAGAAGGCGATTAACCCTAAGCAACGAAGTATCGACTTCTTCAACAGATTCGACCATCAAACAATTCAATACCAAAATGACGAGGAAGAAGAGTCCGAACCGGAGGTCATTATTTTAGAAGAACCCAAATTCAGCGATGAGGGCGAGCGTCAACCCCGAAATCCTGATTTGCCTGCCAATTTCCGTGTTGTGGAGCCAACCGAAGACTTTGTCCAACCTGAGGAGGACAATGCCCCTTCCTTGGATGCCACCCGACAATATCTGTTCCCCGCCGAAGGAGCGAGTCCACCCAGATTGGACGAATCATTCGACGAGGACAACTTTGGACCCAATCCATTCAAAAGATATGAATCGAGCGAAGTCGAGCCAGAGCAAAGAAGGTACGAGGGAGATTTCCAAAAGAGTCGTGAGGTTCTGCCGTCTCCTTTCGATTTTGGCCAAGAATCTCGATACGACGAATCCGAATCCTTTCAACTGCCCAGCCCCGAGGACTTCTTCAAAGGATTGGATCGTCCTGGTCCATTTGGCGATGGATTCAATAGCTTCAAGACGCCCTCGCCCCCTCCTGTCTCATCTTCCCCCGTTCGGTTCCCGCCAAAGAAGGAGTACTCGACCCCCAAGACGTCGTTCTTCGACAAATTAAAATCGCCCAAACGCAAAAATACCAAAGCCCCCGTTTATGTGCCCAAGCCCAATACTCTTTATCAGCATGAACCCAAGGTGGCGAGCAATCGTCGAATTAGCTCCCCAATGAACGTGGACGAACCCGGGTTCCATCAGTTTAGTACCCAGTTCCAAAGAAGATCCGGTATGCCCATTATTCCGCCTGAAGATCTCATGGCCGTGGAAGAACGAGGTGAGCAATTGAGGGTCCAACCTCGGAATATTCACGTCCGATCCATCGATGAAGATGCCATTCCCAAGATGGTGCTTCCATCCCCGCGACTAAATCAAGAGCCAATCCATAGTCGAGCCAGTCATGGACGAGCCCTTTTTGGGGTGTCTTCCGATTTGGAGTTCAACGATGATCCCGCCATTCAAGAGCCCCATCAATTCATCAATGTTGAGAATTACGACCAATTCAAAGCCGGATTCAACCGAGGCAATCCATACCACCATGTTCAAGATGTCCAGGAGCATCTGGGACACAACCACAGAGAAGAGGTAAGTTCGAATCAAGCCGTTTCCCTAATTCCAAAATCACTGAGAACTAAAACTGGACTGGGGTATGGACGTGAGTAGGATAGTATAGTAGTCTTTGAACGACATCTGTGAGGGCCGAACTTTACATGCATCCGTTCAAATAAAAGAGAAACTGAAATCGAACCCCAAGCGATTATGGAAGGGGCTCATGGCAGAATAGATAATGGTTCAAGATTGCTTTGAATTGCATTTGAATTTCGAATGGCGTCATTCTACCACAAGAGTTGCGCTCCAAAATTAGCCACTGCTTCGTGACGACTTATTCAAGACTTTTAGATCTCTCCTGGCCAGTTGTCCACTTTTCTTACTTCTCACAGACCATGCAAATTGGATCCTAGAAGATGCATGAAGAGCAAGAATACAGCCACTCGATAATAAATTTAAATTTGGTTGGAATTGGGGGAATTTACACACACTTCAAAACCATGACCAGTCTTCATGGGTTTGAAAATCCCACTGTATGGTGTACGCATCCTTTCCTTCAATGCGAAGCTCTTGAAGTCTTGGTGTGGTCATTCTTCAGGAAGCGACCGACATTCGTCCAAAGATGAAAGTGAGTCCAAAGAGAGAATGCGTGGAATCCAGAGTTAGTTGAAATGTGTCCGCGTGTGGTACAGTCGAAACAGAAGGCGATAATTGTCTTCCTAAGAAAGAACCGAACGGAAGAATGCCAGAGTGGTTGTCACAGGTGCAAAGCCTTCCTTTATGGTTAGATAGAAATTGCCCTCTAATCATCAAATGCGGAAAATGACACTTTCCCAGATCAATCCTGCAGAGGAGAAGTCAAATAGAATTGATACGGGGACATAAAAAAGATGTGCCACATTGAATTCTATCAAAATCTCAATGGTGTCTATTTACAATGAGATTGAGACAAAACAAAAACATCATCGAGTACATTAGCTCCAATTTATTTGCGATTGTTTCTTTTGCAATTGTTTCGATGGGTTCTTAAGAGTCCTCTGGATTTGATAGATGCAAAAGCTATGCTCCTTTTACAGACAACTTGAATGCTCAAAAAATGATGTCGACATTAAAAGTGCAGTTCTCAATAGATCCAGCTAGGGCTCCTTCTTGATTTCTGCCACTCTGTCCGAAATTTACTCTGCTTCGAGCTTGAATTGAGAGGATCTGAGATTTTTGTCTTCAAATCCCACCAACTTCAAAGTTGGCCATGTCCTCTCATCTTGAACTAATTTGAACTTTCAAGCACTTTTCATCAACATCTGCTGAATTGTCTCATATACTGTATGAGATACGAATGGCCCGGTTTTCGTTTTGGCACTGCAAGTGGTCACAAAAGCTAAACTCCTTCCTCGAAAAGATGCAACGCAAGGATGGCGTCAAAGCACGGAGCAATCAATTCATTCTATTCCCGAAGAGCACGTGTGTCATAAATAGCCGCAAGGTTAGCGCCATGAAAGCAGCTAAGTGGTTGTTGGAACACGTCAGTGGGAAAAACCAAATGGTGCTGCACAATTCGGTCCCGTATCTCCAATTTTAAGCGATGTCACAATGGTCCTTGAGCAAACAAATAAGAACAGACAGTTACTCATCCAGTCAGCTAGATCAGCCGACATACGCACGTCTTGTGTGTAATGTAATATTTATAGACGTCCTCAAGACGGATAAAGGTGGTAGAATATACCAGGATGCCCGTTTGGACTCGCCTTTCTTGAACTCAGGGGAGAAATTGAATGTCACGCTTGTTGTGGCTCTTTCTAACGTACATTGCAGCCCACACAGACTATCAAGGGAAATTTGTATAACCACTTCTGTCAGTGTCATGGCCGGAAAAGGTATAGCAGTAATCATTGAATACCATATGTTAGAGCTCGACCATTTCTTCTTTCATTTCCCTGGTTGGTAAAAGTGGCGTTGGATAATTGAGAAGGCTTGGAGTGCATGGTTTGGTTCGAGTATCTGGCCAAGATTTCCTAATTTGGTGTCCATTTTGTTTCTTGCAGGTCAGCTGGGCCGATTCTGACTCAGGATACGGAAAGCATTATTATGAATTCAACCATGGAGATCATAAATATAAAATGCACCATCAACATGAGTGAAAGCGATGATGCCATTGAACGTCTCTAGCCATTAAAATCATACTGTATAGGAACATGTTTTAAAATTTCAAACGATATCAAATACACGTAAAAAATGAACCTTTTATCGTCTCGAGTGATTATTCCGCAGTGTACTCTACCTCGTACGAAAAACGGCTTTTCTCACATGTCCTTTACTTAGAATTTGTCAAAGGGACAAATCACTCTGATTTCTACCATCTTTGGAATGGATCCACATCAGTCAATGTGTGTGATCGAGTACAATTTAAGGTGCTCTTGCCCAATTATGGAGGGTTCTACTCTGGATTCAGTAAATTACAGAGCCCCAAGTACCTCAACAGTTACATTTACTAGATTCCACTGTAATCAATTTTAAGGGAAACCGTAATTGTAATTTCTAAACTACAAACTAGGAGTCAATAATGTGCTGATAATCCTATTTCTTTTATATTCATTCTTAAATAAGCTACCTTAAATACCTTCATTAATTCCTTTCTTAACTTTGACCTCCAATTTCTAGAACTTATGTTATATAATTACATTACTTTACATCATAGATCAATCGAGATTGTCACACGGAGAGCATCTTGGCTTTGCTTTTGCTTCCTACCTTAATCCTTGATTTAGTGGAACCTGTTCTTGTGGCTCTATTCCAATAAGAAACGTAATGTTCACCTTATAAACTTCTATAGTTTCTCTTATTTGTACCGTAATCAAATGTACAAGGACTTCCCACCTCAACGTTCAGGTTACCTCACATCGAGTAAGTATTAGTAGGAAGAAGGCCTTGGTTTTCAAACCCTCAAAAACAATGGTGCTCTGCATTTCTTCATTATTATCCTACTTTCCAATCTATGAACTCGGTGAGCCTTTGGGACAACCGGACGCAGATTCCAAAAACCAAAAGGCACTCCCCATTGGTCATTGTTTTGTCATTTTGTTAGCAAAGGGCACATCCATAATTAGAGCTTGACCACTTAACCAGGGATATGGCTACAACAAATCAAAGAAACTCTCTGTTTTACAATCTCTAATATAATCCATATTATAAATTAGTCCAATGTGAATTATGTGATGCTTGTTATTTCCATCTCTTGATATGATGTGGTGAGCATTTAAATGCACTTTAATTAGATTGAGTCTATGATCAAATAGTGGGAAATGATTCGATTCTAAATGGCTCCTTCCCCATACCTTTGAATATTTCGATGGGTAGGTGTGTCATTGCTAAACTATTTGCTTTTTTTCAGGAAGCCGTGATCGCTTTTAGGTTTCCCATATCAAATGTCGTTTTTGTGCCTGTACTTTAGTGTCAACAATTTGTCGATTTGTTCAGATTGAATTTAACGTAGATTACATGCCAAATATCTCGATAAGGAAAGCCGTTGCATTGCTGAGGTTTTCTGAACAGAGGATGTATGATACTTTACATCACTCATAGTACACACTTCCATAATATTACTATCTCAATCGCTGACAAAGCTGCCCTCTCCGTGATCCAAAGATATTATTGGTGTCGAAGGTCAATTTATGGGTATTTGAGCTTTGCTGCTACTGCCGGCCTACAACTCCTTCTTCCACTTGTTAATCTGGTGGAGGTCGGTGACAAACTGGAATATCAACATGAACATTGTAGTGGCTCCACTAGTATCGTCTCTCCCAACATGAACTGAGCTATTTGTATACAACATGAGGATGATCATGATGATCACGATCGCCACCAATCACTATCTACTGTAGGTCTCTTGTCGAGTTTTGCTGTCTTTGCCTGCCGACTAATCCTCACACACACACCAGCCTCAAAGTCAGCATTTCTTTCGTCCTTATCGCGTCGTATCGTAAGTTGTGAGTAATAAGTGGAGAAACCTGAAGTTCGCTGCCTCGGCATACATGTGTCTAGTTCCCAGTCGAACTTGGACACACGCATATTCCACCAGGGAGGTTCGAAACGCTATTGAAACCAAAACTTCACCAGCCTACATATTGCACGTAAGATCATGTCCGCAGTGACCGATTCATGTGCCGTGTGTGGGGATCGGGCCACAAAATTGCGATATAGTCATTATGGAGCCACGTCTTGCTTCTCTTGTCGTGCTTTCTACCGACGGGCCATTGAAAAAGGCTCCTTCCGGAATTATGCTTGCTCTTTGGAAAAGTCTTGTGTGATCACCACCAAAACGCGAAAGAAGTGTCCGTTCTGTCGCTTCGCCAAGTGCAAACGGGTCGGGATGACTCATTCCTCCGAGAAAGGTTCACGTGGGACGAGCTCCAATACTTCTGATCGTGTTCCACGCAGTCCAACTCGAGCCGCAATTGAGCCCTTGGACGAGGAGATCAATGGCGTCCTGGCCACGCTTTCTCAGCGTCAACGAGCTTGATGGCGCCCAGATTGAGTGAGGCGTTTTCGGGGTTCTCTGAGGAAGATGAGGCCATGGTCCGGAAATTGGTTGATCTAGATCGGAATCACTCATTCCACATCGGAGAGTCCTTATGTGACGCGTCCTTGACCGCAATTAGGGCCTATATTGATTCGGCGTACTCACAGACCCCTCTTGATTTTACTGCCATCTGTTGGGCATATACGAAGAGCATCCGAAAATTGACCCGTTTCGCTCAAAACATTGACGATTTCAATACATTGGATGTGAATGATCGTAAGACCCTCCTGCTTGAGAACTTGGATCCCATGTTCAATATTCGTGTGGGACATTTCTTCAGTTGTGATGCCACAACCCTCCTTGATCAATTGGAATGTCTCGCTGTTTTTGATGTATCAAACCTACAGAGGTAAGTTATTGATTGGTGCATCTCACAATGTCTTGCAATTCATGCATCCATAGTAAGCAATAGCAATTGGTCGCCATCCACCTTTCAAGAGAGAGAAGGTTGACGTTGGACGACGGATCGCTATAGTCCTTTTCATTGAGCGGAAGTAGCGCCCTCTGCTTCGTCTACAGGGCGACCACTATGTGTTAGAACGCAAGCTTTGGCAAGATATAACTATGGTTTTTTTTTTATTCCCGCTGTTACTTAATGAAATGATATGATTGGACCTTCATTTCTAAGCATTTTTTAGTAAACAAAGTCTTTAATTGGGCGAACTATTCAAACTGCAAAGCAGAAAATGGAGTGGGTCGAGAAAGTATGAGAAAGGTCATAAGGAAGGACCTTAAGATGAAGGCATATCACCTCCAGAAGAGACAATTGCTGAGGTGCTGCCACGGTAACAAAGAGGCTATCCAGAGGCAAAGTTCTTTGAGACTGGATGAAGGCTTGGCCGGGAAAAAGTATCATTTGGACAGATGAAAAAATTTTCACTGTGGAGCAAGTATACAACAGCCACAATGACAGAATCTTGGCCAGGACATTAAGAAGGTTCCTGTCAATAACAAAACCATATTTCGGAGGCAACACCCAGCCTCAGTGATGGTCTGGGCCGGAGTGACATCATGTGGAAAGAAAACCCCTTAATCTTTATCCCTGAGGGTGTAAAAGTGAACCAAGCACTTTATTTGGAGATGTTGACGGAAAAAGTTCTTCCTTGGGCCTAGAGACTCTGGTCAGGACGCGCGAGGTTTTGACTAGTGGCTCCACTTCGAAAAAGTAAGCGATCAGATGAACTAAAAAGTTTCCAAACAGATTTCGAATTGATGCGCTGTATAAGAAAAAAGTACTGTCATGACAAGCACCATGGAAGATTTTTTTCAAGGACACTGCGAAATTTTACTCAAGACAAGCTGATTCATGGATATGGTATTTTAGATTATTAGAAATAGCATTGTTACTTTCTAAATACTTTCTGAACCCATTTTTATAAGATAGTTGCAGACATATTTCATTCCGTTATTCAAATCAACATTATGGCATGCGAACTCTATGCAAGTCTGTCAAGAGACATGTCCTTTAACTTTAGAATCTAAGTCGTTGCATATGGTTGTACTTTCTATTTTGAAGTGCTTTAGTCCAAATTGATCCTGTCAGCATGCGAGAAATCAGCGTGACAACTATATTTTATTGAGAAATACCATACTGATGCAATTCTAATGGCAAAAGACACTTTAATACTGTAGAATATGTTGGTTGAACCGAAGGTGAATCAAATTTGTCATAAATTATTCAAATCTTTGCCTTCTTATGCAATACAAACATGTTTAGGTTTTTTTTGGAAATGACTGACTCCCTGTTGGAAAGTTTCCAAACAAAGCCCATGTTCGTTGACAATTGGCAGCCAATCAGAACGCTCGAATTTGATGACGTATGCTCAACTCGCGGGTCTCTGCATCCAGGGTCCCTACTTGGGCCCATCCTAGCACTGGGCCCAATCATTCTGTTTCCAGCAGGACGGGGCACCAGCCACACAGCCAACAAAGTCCAGGAGTGGTGTCAGAAATTTTTCCCCGAATTTTGGCCAAGGAGATGTGGCCTCCATCCTCTCCAGATCTTAATGTTATGGACTATGCCATATGGTCCGTACTGGAGAGGAAAGTGGGTGTCAAAACCTACAGCAATATGGAGGACCTCAAGGTAGCTTTATTGGCTGCATGGGCTGATCTTGATGAAGAGGTCATACGTAGATCTTGTGGCGCAGCAAGGAGAGGTTGAATGTGGTAATTAAGGCCAAAGGAGGATATTGCGAATGGTGCAGTGAACTTTTTTGTACAATATGAACCTCTGATCATTAAGTTATTAAATGAAATTTTTGTACTACCTTCAATTAGTTATATAATTACTGTTTTCTCCGTTCTAAAACATAGTTGTCACCCTGTAGATGTGGACAAACAACCTAGAAACGAGAGAATACACTTTAATATGCCAGACTTTATGAAGACATGGTTACATGGTTAAATGAATAAGTCATTGTTCAAGTACTATGACACAATGAATAACCCACCAAGTCTTCGGAGAGTCGTTTCAAATCCTCTATGGGTAAAATTACGAACAATTGTGACATGTAAATAACAATTGAACAGGAACTTGTATATTGTATGGTTGATAACACGCCAAACCTTTTGTAGAACATCACTTCCAACGAAATAGTACTAGGCAAAGCTCAGTTTCACAAGCTTGTGGTGACTAACTTAAGTACATCACTTTGTTAAACTTACCATATTTTTTGCACAATTTAAGGGATGATATGATCACATAAAGTAGCTGGTATGGTGCAAGTATACAATATATAGCTCTCTGTTTGTCCTTTGAATGTCAAAAGTGCTTGCGATCTCACCTTGTAGCAATTTCAAGATTTCGCTGAAGAGTTGGTGATGTATTCATGCTGTTAGGATAAATCAGCAACAAGTTGTCCAGCGAAAAATACCTCGTTAAAGTCAGGCATCTTTGAGCGTATTCTTGTGCTTTTGCGTTTGTTTGTCCGGAGCGAGAGGAGGCAGAGGAGAATGAAAAGGACTATTATGGTTGAAATCATACTTGTAATCGTCTTTGACGGTTGAATTTTAGTTCGCTCATTTGGATTTAAAGTTCAAGTATGAAAGTGTGAATTGGTGTCGTAGAAAGTCTTTACCTAACTATGTTTGTAGTGTCTTGATTCCCCTCTTTCCTTTTTTTCATGTGCATTGAACTAATTCAAGTCATACTCATTGTGATATCACTTTCTAGTCAACTATGTTTACTGCCTTTATCTTCTAGACATTTTTCTCGTTTTATCAAAAACCTTTGTATAATGTCTATACATCATATTTTCTTTTAGTTATTTTTACGCCATGACATGACCAAGAGCCGCAATAAAGAAATATTATTATAAGAATAGAAGACACATGACGAGTCTCTAAAAAATGAAACTAATCTAAAATCTTTGTATTAAACCACACAGGGTTTCTAATTCATGGCACATGTGGATGATCTTTCCAAGGTGCAATAAGCTCAAAAAGTTAAGATTGCTCCTCACCCGAGGGAAATTTTTTCAATCCATCACTTATGTGAGTTTAAGGAAAAAGGCTTAAGAAAAAAAGAATATAGATGAGGCATGCAATGATAAATTGTCATACGTTAGCCATTGGGAAATCAATTGTATCCTGATTTACGTATTAATAACATAAAGTGAGCACAACGGTACTACCTTCATCTTTAAGGATCAAAACAATGAATAAGATTGATATCCGTTTGGGTCCCCGAAATTTCACGTCTTCTGACCAAGGAATGGAGACATGAATCATGTTTCAGAAAACTTGTTTTTCGTGCATCTTTTGGTCGTCTTTAAGGTCACCAATCTTGATCAAATATGGTCTTTGAAGCATGACAATGTAGAACCAAGGTCAAATGTTCGTCTGATTGATTGACAAAAGCAAAGGAACAAGATCAAATGGATATTCTTTGGATAATGAATTTACTTTCGATGTATAAAGTAGCATATGAATATGCTATGAAATTGTATTACATTACATTCTTTAAAATTAACCAAGTGATGGAGCCATAACAAGACAAATCAAGAAGCTAAAAGCACTTGTATAGTATTTGTACATATACAGTAGAGTGGATTAAATTTTGATTTCAGACTCTAGCTCTTGCTTTTGTTTGGCATTCCCTTTTTATATTTTTAATCCTCCAATCACCCTTCATAGAGTGAAGAAAAACATTTAATTTTTGCCGGACTCAATTCCAGACTCTACGAATTCGGTAAAAGTTACAAATTCTACGCTCTCGCTGGAGTCAGACTTTTTGCCGGACTCTTGCACAACCAGTGAGGTCGTGGATCAAAAGCTCCATGAAGACTTAAAGAAGAATATGTTGAAATTGAACAGCTCAATTACCTTTTGAAAAGCCATGTTTGGGTAATTTTTTCATGTTTAAAAGCTCAAGGCAACTTTTCAATTTATGATTGACATCGTGCACTCGTAGTACCTAGAACTTCTTGAAGAGTAGACAAGTAAATTAAGAAAAGAATAACACTTATTGAAAAAATCACCAATTGATATGCTTCCAATGTAAAAAATAAAAGGTACCATTATTCTCTCATTGATCTTATTTCAGCTACATTGGTGGATGGATCCCCCAAGTGAAGCCCTTAGTTTGGAACCAATTTTTCGTCACCCCATGGGCCAATTCAGTACAACATGAGCGGAAATTTGAGGGCTTAATGTCAGACATTAAGAGCTTATCTCTGGACAAGCCCACTGCTACTATCCTGACTGTGGTCTCGCTCCTGGACACGGATGGAACCACCCTCAAGTTCCCGTTCCAAGTGACAGACATACAAAAAAAGTACATTGGGCTATTGTATCGCTACCTTTGTCACACGCGGAATCGAATCTGGACAGAGGAGAAGTTCCCAGATTTTTTGAACATGTTGAGCAACCTCAAAGAGATGTCAGATATTATGAAGAACAAAACTATCAAGTGGTCCATGGCCTGGCCGCAAATCCAGAACTTTATCGATCTGAACGAGGAGGAGATCGATAAAAACTTTTTTGACCCACACTAGGACTTGACAATAAAAAACCCACTACCGCATTTTCAATGATAACTTGGGAGTTCGTCGCTTCTAATACGAGTTTATATTTTTGACATTTACTCTCCGATTACAAGAACCACTGACGGATGGCCAACATTCTTCTCGGATCAAAGGGGTGCATTCATTTGCCTTTGAGGAACTTGCGTGTCATTCATGAGTCTCACTCACGGACATGATCAAGATGTAGATGCTGGGTATATGAGAACATGTTCGTGATGAATATGTGGTACAATATTGGGCAGATTTTCCGCATTTACTGAGTAAAGGAAGGTTATTGGAAGGCCAGTTTGTCGGGGCAAAGCAGCAATCTCTTTTTTGAGCCTTTGTTGAACTACCTACCTATAGATCATGCCTTTTCCTGCAAAAGTAGATAGGGAAAAAAGATTGTTGCCACACAAGACAAAAGAATTGGCACGGCTGGCCAGTCACGTCGTTGCACCACCCCAAATTCAGAAAGATACCTACATAGTACATACTGTTATGCTCCATACCATGAGGGGAATAATGCAAGTGTCCGACAACACCACCGGACAATTTCAGATTCAAATAAATGACTTGGAAAGAAATTAATTTTATTTTGTTTTAGAAAGTTCTAAAGTTCCAGATTATTCATCTTACAATACAAGCACCATCATTGGCGTCAAATTACTAGTTTGATGGTAGTATAATGTACATATCTCAAGAGGTAGTGTGTACTAATCTGGTCGTACGGATGGTTTCCAGTTTGTGCGTCAGCGCCCTTGGTTGGAAGCGTATCCCGACTGACTTGGGCAAGAGATACGGTGCTGATATTCTCAAATGTGGCAGGGCGGGTCGAAGGTATCCTTTAGGTATAAATAGCCGAGATCATTCCAAAGTTCTCCATTCACATTGTCTTCACTTGAGCAGCACATTGCTAGAGGTGTCGAAAAGTGTTAATTCAGCAACTACATTCTTCAAACATGTTTAAACTTGTAAGTGAGCCATTGATTAGCCATCATTTGATTATTCCAGCCTCAAATTGACCGGGCCATACTAACTGCTCCCTCGATCTCAAATTCCAGACTCTCGTCGCTTGCGCCATTGCGGCTTGTGCCGCTCAACAGGCTGCTGTTGATCCCAAGGCTGCCAAGATCCTCAAAGAGCAACGCTTCAATGCTGGCGATGGCCGTGCTGGAACTGCTTTTGCCACCGAGGATGGCTTGGTCTTTAGGGAGGAAACTGACGTGGACGGTAACCGAGTGGGGCAATACTCTTATATTGGTGACAACGGACAAACTTACACTGTCAAGTACTCGGCTGGCACTGACGGCTTCAGGATCTTGAGCGGTGACCACATTCGGGCCACCGGTTTGGATGCTGCCCCTTACAATGCTCAAGAAGCTGGTATCGAGAATGTTGAACAACAAGAGCAAGCTCAATTCCAACCTCAACCTCAACCTCAGCCTCAACCTCAACTCCGAGCCCAGCCCCAGCCCCAACCTCAGGCTCAGGCTCAGCCCATCCAGAGGACTTCCATCCCCGCTATTCCTCAAGCCCCCGCTCAGCGTCAACAGTTCGTAGAAGAGGCTCCCGCTGGCAATCCCTTCATCAACCCTCATGATCCCACTCACCGTAACTTTCAATTCAACAAGAACGCTGCCAAGTTCGACCCTGAGAACCCCAACACCCGCCAAGCCAACCTCGTGCCCGACTGTGCTGATTGCGCTGGAGTCAACCCTTTCATCAACCCCTTTGACGCTAGCCATCAACAAGGCGCCGGTGTGTTGGCCGGTCATCTTGCTGGACAGGGAGCTACTGTTCGTGCTCAACCTCCCCGTCGCCCCGCCCCCCGCCCTGCTCCCGCTGCCGCCCTGTCTCCCGTCCAAGCTCTGCCCCAGCAATCCCGCTTCGAAGCCGACCCCACAACTGTCGCTCCCCGACACATCTTCCCTCCTGGTCAACTCAAGCTCAACCGCTTCGAGAACGGATTCAACTTCGATTTCGAGTCGTAAATCCTCCAACGGAAGATCTGAAGCGTGGGTGCATCTGAGATTCACCCTGCCTGCCTGTTGTGATATTTGTTGAATGTGTGTGAATGTCATCATGGTCAAGACAAAGGGGAAAGGCTTCAGTGACTTTCTCCCCTCTTCTTCGTATGACAAAGATTAAAGTTATTAATTCTGATGAATTTGCTGTAGAAAACCCTCACCAGGGGGAAAAAATAAACGTCAATCTCGAAAATCCCCCGTCATTTCCACCGCCGACCAATCCAGCAATGCATTTGCGGCTGAAAAAAAGTTTGTTCACCCATCTAGTTAGATCACAAATAGGATTAGTGTCGCTTAAAACATGTTTTGACAAGGAAGAAGAGTGAGTTGGACTATCCATTTCATTTGAGTTGTGATGGCTTTTCAATCCAAGTTTCCAAGTCAAGTCCTGGTTCTTGGCCTGCCTCCATGGCAATCTTCTTTGTCCAAATTCCGATTGATTTACCCACCCAGTTCAGTTCAAGCGCAGCAAGTTTGGCTGACCTTGAACATGAGGGAGTGACTAACGTTAGCAGCAATTGCTCGACAAATTCAGATGAAATGGGGATGAATGTACAGTCGTTCGTTCATCAGAGGAGCTTCAACTAACGGTAACTAACCATGGCCATAAAATTCAAATTGAGGATTGTACTGCAAAACAATCAAGGCATAAGTCCACAATTCAATACCAAAACCAATTACCTCACAACATTTAGAACTGAGATGAACATCCAGCTAGAAACCCTACTCACTGTTTCTTTAAATTAATTTGAATTTGAGTCGAATCCCTGAAAAACACATGGTACAGTTTTCTCATCTCCTTATGAACCTTCACAGATTTTTTGCGTTTTTGCAGTTTAGAAATATACAGAAGCCAATAATTGTAGCAATCGTCAAGTTGATACAATTGCTCCAGCATATTTACGTAAACTAGGTGTTTTCCGATCCATTGCATTGCAATAAAGATCAGACAAAAATGTATTGGTCCCAAATAATTGAAGTAGAGAACAAACGAACAAAATATTTCCCCTTTCTATGATACTATCGAATAATCGTATCACTCGCTCGCAAATACTCAAGTCAACCACCATACCCATCCGGTCATTATTCGTCAATTAGCCACAGATATAAACGGCGATGACGCAACTTCTTGCGTCAAGGAGCTCTCAGAGCTTTGGTCACGTGACGTAATGTTGATGAAATGGTCATGATCTTCCCGTGTCTTTTCTGGCACTGGCTTTGGTTGCACGCTGCTGCTCAATGCAGTTCTTTTAGGGGATAAGGTTGAACGACTTTGGTCAGATTCCACTACAATTCAGTTGGTGCCTTTACACTTCCTTTGTCTGACAAGAACTTGTTTACGCAACTGATCATCTTAGACCGCGACATGGTTGGCCTACGGCAGACCGAAGTCTCGGGCATTAACGAAAGATTGTGAGAATTTGAACTCTAAAGAACTTTATATTCATTGAGCATTGTTCAATGAAAGTTTTGTCCGCTTGGAAAAGAGGACATAATTGAGCGATGGTGTGGATGACATATGTACATTTATTGTTTTGTTGCAGCACACGCCGCCAGACAATGGTACAATTGAGAAGACAATGCATTGATCATGAGAAAGGCATTCAATTTTTAACATTACATCATGCTATTTGGACAATTTTCTACCGTCCCATTTGCTTAGGTCACAAAAATCGTAATTTGTCAATATATTTTGTAATGATGAGCGTCATTGGGCGTTTTGCTTGGTAAGTTGACTTTAGGCGCAGGTTTCATTTTTGAGCTGGATTCAGAGGTGGACTTTTGTTTTAACTAGGGTGATAAAGGATTTGTAGACGCTGGGTCATGGAATTTGCAAAATAACCTATTCATTTTGAACTCCCGCGCAAGGGCCACAAATAGGCATGTCGTCCACGGTGTAGAAGTTCGATTGGCCTTCGAAAGTTTTCTTGCACTCCTGAAACACGAAGTGCAATTGGGCTTGAAATCGACGAAAGTGATTATGATGATTTGAGAAAGTGGATGGATGCCAAAAACACTCGATGTGAAAGCGATTTTTATTGCCGCTAATTAATGGTCTTTCCAGGCATTTGCTTTAGATTGAACATCGAAAGTAACCAGGAAGCAACGAAGGCTCTTTGTTAACGTATTTTGTCACTTCTCCGTTCCTACACTTAACCACTTCTCCAAAACTTAAACCACTTGGCTTGAATTTTCCAGCCGCAGAACAATGAATTTGAAATTATCAAGCCTGGAGTGACGTGTAATGGTTTGGAAATAGCAAAAATATGAACCATTTTGTTTTTATGAATGAGTGAAAGTTCGTATTGGCATTTGATTAACAGCCAAACATTTTAATAAAAAAATCGTGTTACCTTGCAAACGAAACAAGTCAGATGCCATGTTCCTCCTAAAGCATTGAGGGCTTTGTCTAAGATGGGCTTTGAGCAGCCTTTGCATTTGGGCACGGCCAATTCAATGTAGCAGCCTTCACAGTAAGGCTTCTCTTCGTGGATGTGAAAGCCCACCTCCTCCGAGAACCGCTTGTCACAAGTATAGCAAGAAAAGTGGTTCGAGTGCCAAGTCTTCTCCATGGCTTTCACACAGTTCTGAAAAATGCGACAAAACGAATAGTTATATATAGCTTTTTGTGAAAAAATAAACTGACCCCAAACAACGAGACAGACAGGAAGACATCTAATGCAATGGGCTTAAACCTTTACCGATCCTAATTCATGTTTTGGAATCGAGCAATCTGCCGCTTTTGCAATTGTTCACCATTAAAAGCTTTCCATTGAATTGTGCCTTGGTCAAATCGTCTTTAAGCTAGAGAGACATTTTGTAAAATCCTCCGATCACTTTCAGACGCGCACACCAAAGATGGTCATAAAACACGGTTTCTATTAACATTAAAGAACATAAGACAACAAGAATAACATGGAATGACAGGGAAGGATCGTACCAATGCAATCGGATCGAGATGACTAGGTGAACTGGATGCCTGTCAGAGAACGTATTTACAAAAAAAATGACCATTTGACATAAAATTAAGGTTCAAAACTCGCTAATTATTACAGATTGAAATAAACGACACAATGTCAAGATTGTCATTCACACCGGCCCCTTAACTGATGCCCAAGAACAGTTACAACCCAAAATGCCTCCAAGTTATTCAAGTTATTATCAGTTGCACGAAATTTGAGGTCACTGGTTCCATGATATTGCCTTCCTTGTAATGAGTCCATGGTGGCCCATTTATAACTTGTAGCCTTGTCATCGCTTTGAAAACGTAATACTCAACCCACAGCTCCGGTCCAATGCACCAAGATATCCATTTTTTCTTAAGTGTCTTGTCCTTTTCACTGGTCCCTGCTTTATAACTATACAAGAAAGAATTCCAAGAAACATTGCACGAGTTCTGCAACACATTCTTAAAAATTACAATCGCAAAAAAAGGAGACAGACGCTGGCTCAAAACTGCTTCAAATTCTTGACTCCCTGATCGTTCCGAGTGAATCGCAAGTTCCAATTGAACCGCGAATTCCAAGTGGAAATCCAAATCCATCATTGGATACAAATCCATCATTGGATCCAAATCCACCATCAGATCCAAATCCAATGCAGCATTCCATGTTGCTACATTTACAATCCATTCTTCAGTCCTTTTTCTCGAATGCAAGGCAACACTTGCTTCCAAATAGGACACCAATTTGTCCTTCTCTTCTTCATCCAAAATTCCACCCGGAGTTCCCAACACGTTCTGGAGGTCCTCTTTGCTCCTTTCCAATCTCTTTTGAGCCACAAATATTGCCCTTGACTTTTGTCAAGATTGTTAAGATTAGCATTTACACATTTTTTGAAGCTTTTAGAAAAATGGACCTCCCTCGTAAGCATTATCATGTTGGTTTTTGCAATTCATTCCACCTTGTATGGGTACAAACAATGAATGCACCAACCCATTTTTGAGAGCAACTTCATTGCAATTTTCTAGCAAATAATTGTAATCGAAACATTGAACGGGTAACACATTTCTGTCTGTTTTTACGCCGTGATTTTATACTTGTCTTTACTTAAAATCATCTCTAAAATGCAAATTCACTAGCTCATTTTTCAGGAGCATAAAATGTTATTTATTTGTGAATTATTATTTATTTAATGAAAATGTCAATATGTTGAAAAATAAATGAAATAAAATGATTTGAGACATTTACTATCGAAATTTTGTAATGCAATTAACTTTTTTGTAAGTTTGCTTGCTCATTCCTGGATTAGTTATACTTTCTATACAGTTTACCATAGTACTGAAATTTTTGTCCTTTCACGGAAATATAGGGATTTATTTTTTTGTGCGGACCTCCTTACCGCTACCGGGATTGGAATCCCAGCAGTTCAAGACGAGAAGATTATTTATTTTACTTGACTTTTATTTATATATATTATTTGATCGACCAACGAATTGGAGTTGGCTGATCTGGCTAATCCTTGAATATAAGGTTGATCCGGAATTTTAGTCAAAAACTTGTCCAAGTCTGACTTAAATCTTGCTACTGGATCAACCCCTACATAAACCCTACGAATATTTGAGGGCAGCAAATTGAACAATGAAGCAGCCCGAGAAAGAAGAGAGTTGGACTTCATTGTTTTAACTAGCCTGGATTCTCGAGGGCTTGAAGGTGCTCTCAAAACGCACATTAAGCCTCTACGGTCACTACAATTGACCCTAAATCCTGGGTTGGGACAAAGCTCATGAATGCTTTTGAAAACGTACAATATCAGATACCTTTCGTACCTTCTCTGAGTACTGTACAATCCCAACCTTTCTAACCTCTCCCAATACGAGAGCTCTCTCATATCTTCAATGTTCCTAGTAAAACATCTTTGGACCTGCTCGAGCTTTTGCAAACCTGCTGAACTAATTGGAGCCCAAATGGGAGAGGCATATTCAAGATGCGGCTGAACAATCGACTTGTACAGAGTTAGCATCGTGACACTATCTCTGGACTTAAACGTGCGATATATCCAACCACATGTTTGAAAAGCCTTACCAACTTTCAACTGGATATGCTCATCGAACTTTCCATTATCTTGGAGGACTACACCTAAATCCTTCATGGATGAGACCTGCTCAATGTCCTTACCTTCATCATCTAATAGTGGAGTGTCTAATGGCGTCGACCCAAAGGTCATTGAGCGGAATTTCATTCCATTCAAGGCCATGTTACTCGCAGCAACCCAGGAATAAATTTGGTCTAGGACCTTTGCCAGACAACCAGAATCCTGACCATTCCTACCAACTACCAATTTTGTATCATCAGCATAAGAAGAGATACTGACTTTACTACTACCAAGCTTCTGAAGCGGAGCAATGAAGATGATGAAAAGGAGAGGACCCAAAATGGAGCCCTGAGGGACACCCGACTTGACATCATGTATGTCACTAAGGGATCCCTCAACCTTAACTAATTGTTTCCTACCACAAATGAAACTTCTTAGCCAATTGAGAACCTTGCCTTGGATCCCAATCTCATGGAGCCTGTTAACTAAAAGGCCATGATCTACCTTGTCAAAGGCCTTGGCAAAGTCGAGATAAACTACATCGACTGATTCATGGCTCTCCAGTCCCTCAATAACCTGCTCTATATGCTCAATCAGTTGGGTAACCGTGCTAAAATGTGCTCGGAACCCATGCTGGCTAGGAGGAAGGACTTCATGTATATCAAGAAATTCAACAAGTTTGAACTTCATGATCTTCTCAAACACCTTCGCAATATTCGAAGTGAGAGAAATCGGCCTGTAGTTACTGGGGAGTGACTTATCTCCCCCTTTGAAAATTGGAACAACATGAGCTACCTTCAGAGAAGAGGGGAACTTGCCCTGGTCCAAGATGCAACGCATCAAGTACGAGAAAACAGGAGCAAGAACCTGTGAGCATCTCATCAGAAACTGAGATGTCACTCCATCAGGGCCAGGGGAGCTCGAGAGTCTCAAGTCCCTGATGGCCTCTAAAGCATCCTGATCTGTGACTGCAAGATCATCTAAATGCTCAGCTTGACATGCCTTGCCAGTCCTAACAAACTCATCAATAGAACAATGGACTGTTGCTCCTAAACTCAGTGGAGTTGAAAACACACTAGAGAACTGATCTCCAAGTATGTTGGCCATAGTCCCTACATTGTCTATGGCTTCCCCATCGACCTCAAAAGGCCCTACAGGGTGTTTGATCTTTCTCTTAGAGTTTGCATAAGAGAAAAACGCCTTCGGATTCGACCTCACCGCTGGCGTTTTTCTCTTATGCAAAAAAACGGATTGACGGAAAATACCATACGAATGCTTTTATATTTTCAGCAACATCTCGACTACCCTGAAACCTATCTAGGTTTAAGAACTCCCCCTAAACATATAGCACTTTAAACTTAATAATGTAAACATACGACGTACTTTCAGGGGATCTTAACACAGGGTCATTTGGGAACTTTCATTCCTCTTTAAACAGTAATTACTTAAACATTAGCTATGTAAAATTTTATTAAAGATAAATATTAGTGAGTGTAATTGTGAAAAATACATTATAAAACACTTAAAATTGGATATAAAAGAAGATATTAAACGCTACTGAAAGTAAAGAAATATAATCAAACGGCTAAACATCAATATTGAATTTTCTTTAAATAGCCAAGTGATCCCAAAACTTAGGCGTAATAAAAGATTCTATTGTCTTTAGTAAGCTTCCTGCACACCTTTCAGAACTATAATCATACCTCTGTGCTTTCATGTCTTCCTTATTTAAATGCATTGAAAATTGATTTGATGGAATGATTTTTCTTTTTTCGCTCTCCCTGGAAATAACGTTTGATCTGGAAATTTGAACCTCTAAAACTCTGATTTAAATAGGTATAATACAAGCAATATTCAAGTTCAGTGTTCATGAAAGAAATGAAGTTGGGTCACGATAGTCCAATTGCAATTGGGTCGTTGAAAGTGATGGAAATATTGATTATTGCACAATGCAGGATGGGTCACATTGGAGCTCCCGACGGTTTACAATTGGTTCAGATTACGTGGCACTTCTTTAAAAAAAAACATCGAAAATCTTCATTGGGTATGAGGTGTAGATTTAGTATTGAAAAGAAAACAAAGAAGATTGATTTATTACTCTATCTGATTGAAGGCAGCGCTTCTACGTACAATCTGAAACCTCACCCTAACCGTCTTTCAGATGTCACACATTCGTTCTAAGAGTGCATACTTTTGGTGGATGCTTTATGGTTTCAGTAATGTTTCTGCTTAAATTTGAGCCCGCCCATCAATAAAAAGTAAGAAGAGACCATGCTGAAAATTGGTGAAACCTTTAGAAGAGTTTCACATTCCTCAAATTCCAAGTTCTCAAAATATCAAATGTTAAATGACTAGGAGCCGCTAGATTAGTAGTTCAATTGTCGCTAAAATAGAAAATTGGTTGACGTGTACGTAGAATTGGCAATTCTTCTTCTTTTTTGTAGCTGATTTATTCATATCTTATCGCTGCATTTGTCTGGCTTTCTTTTCCCAAATAATCTCAGTGATGCGTTATAACTAAGGTTCTCAAAATTATGCATAAAAAGGACCTCAATATGCAAATAAAGACGCAAAAAAACAAGCCCAGGATGCAAATAAGGATGCAAATACA
>NC_081444.1:10889244-10890634 GCF_007210705.1 Tigriopus californicus
CACTTTTGTCCACTTTTGTCCACTTTTGTCCACTTTTGTCCACTTTTGTCCACTTGGTGTCCAAAAGTCACGCTAATTCTCAAAATTGCCTACCCTGGACCCAGGTCACTAATCATACAAAAGATTTTGAGAGAGTGAGCCAAAAGCAACACAAACGCATTCTTCGAAAGTCCTTGGTGGGTTGCTGTATATGGGTTATTATTTGATAAGATATGCTCCTTCAACATTTTCCAGTGGGTTGTACAATCGTCTGTGTCTTGGGAAAGAGATGGCAGGTGGGACCCTGAATTGTCAAGTGCAGATGTACTTCAGGGGTGCCAATTTCTCATCAAAATAACGAAAACATAAATTTTCGGCCTGAATAAAATCAGTCAAAAATGGCCGAAAATGCATAAAAATGTGAAAACTTACTAAAGATGCAAATGATGCAAATAAAGGTTCAATATGCGAAAAGATGCATTTAAGGGCCTAGGATGCAAATAAATGTAATTTGCATAAGTTTGAGAACATTAACTTATGACATACCAAGAATTAAAGGCTTGATGAAAAATAAGAGAGGTAATTGGAACGCTTGTAGACGGATTTCTTCAAATGGATTTAAGGAAAAACATTCGGAAAATGAAACTAGGAAGTTAAACTACGGTATTTCTGTTTTCAAGGATGGCTGAAAAAATGGTTGAAAAATGAACAATCTACTCCTAATACTCATTACACGTTAAATAACAGTTTGATTCAAATCATAGTGGCTTTTTTTATTAGATTTCACATGATGGTTAAAAAGCCTTTTCATGTTTGAAGTATACACCCCAACATATCCTGGAACGTTTCGAGCTCGCAAAACCACATGGAACAACTTTGAATTACTAATGTACATAATTCTTGTCCAAATCTTAAACTTATCAGCCTATATGAAAAATATATCATATGAAAAATTGTTAGAAATCTATTTGATGGAAATCAAGAGCACAAGCACAATCATTTGACCATTTGTTCGATAAGGTGGCCTTGTTTTGTTTTGACTGGACATTTGATGCTTCAGCCCATTCCTTCCGACCTTTGAAGGTGGGGCTATGCAAGGATACCTAGTTAAAGGTCTCTCTGGGCTATGACATGAACAAGAACGCTCAAGTGTATTTGAGTCGGTTCATAGTACGTCCATGTCACATCCCTGATCGTGACGCAATCGCGTCGGTTGCCAACAAATCTCGATATGGTGTACTATGTACCTATATACCACACCTTGCACTTGAATAGCCTTGAGAAGGGGGAATCCGCGTTATTGGCTTTCTCTGACTGAGTGCAAGACACAAGTAAAAATATGTGTGACATCACAGTCTACAAAGATGAATGAGAGGCGGGGTGGGCAATTTTGAGAATTAGCGTGACTTTT
>NC_081444.1:10890660-10940314 GCF_007210705.1 Tigriopus californicus
ACCTTGCACTTGAATAGCCTTGAGAAGGGGGAATCCGCGTTATGGGCTTTCTCTGACTGAGTGCAAGACACAAGTAAAAATATGTGTGACATCACAGTCTACAAAGATGAATGAGAGGCCGATGACAAATGAATCAAGAAGGTCATAAGGCAACCGTATCATTTGAATCCGTTGGCGCTCTTCAATAATGTTTGAGACCATTTTCCAATTTTGATTCTATGAAGCCCTCACATTGAACCGCGAACCTTGATCATCGTTTCCTACACCTAGGAAATGAGTCGATTTTGTGGTTTATCTAGCACTCATGGCCCGTCAAATTAAGTCTGCCAAGATTGTTAGTGTATCAAGAGGGAAGTGAAGAACATTTTCTACACGGATTTGATATGTCAATGAATAATTTAGATTTTACTGACAAATTGAATTAAACATGGCTAGTCATTGTTTTAGCTCGTTCTCGGCAAATTTCAGGTTACAATAAATGGTTTTTAAGACTTACGGCTAATTTTTAAAAAATGAATTTAAAAGCAACTGACTTTCACTATTGTGCCTGCTTAAGATGCTGCTGCTGCATAACACTTGAAAAGCATACATAACGTACATAGAAAACAGAATTGCCACTTACCGTCCAGTGGTGGTAGAGCACTTTACGGTCTAATAATTTCATGGCAAAGAGACATCATTTGTTCCACAATACATGTCACCACTGTAAAAATGCTTGTTTTTCCCTTAGTTAGTTTCTGTGGGTATGATTGAAAAATACGATTCCTATGCTTACTTGATCTGACTCATTTGTATGTGGGTGAAAATTGACGTCAATTTAACCCAATTCCGAGTAACTTATTGATGACTCTTTTTTTAGCCGACTACGTACAAGCTTTCCCAAAGAACTTGGACGACACTATTTTGGAAAAGAACGACTCACCTCGAGAATGTATTCCATACATTTAGCGCACTTGGGCACGAAGTTGGATTTGTAGTCGTGCTCGCAATACAATTTGCCTTCTTTGGAATAGACACTCGTTTGGCGAAGATCAGTGTCGCAAGTGCAACATACGAAGCAACCCTCCTCATGGTATAGGATATCTTTGGCCTTCATGGCCTTCCCTTCAATCTCCATGCCGCATTTGCCGCACATACTGTCATCTGCATCGGCGCCCATGATTTATCGCTGAAGCAAAAGAAGCCCTTGATTGAAATAGTCCGGTCAAATCATTCAAAGGAATACAAAAAGAAAAATGCCATCTTGTGAACAAAGGGCCATAAAATGATGTACCGCCATACAAGGTAAGGTTGAATACATGGTATGCGAGTTAGATTACCTGATGATCTGAGGTGTGAATAAGAAGAAAACGACAAGTGTTCAAGGAGGACCTTCCAAGTCGGTGACAGAAAACCGATGAAACGTATCTACTTTGTTTGTCCTCGATGATCAAGAACTTGGATGTGAAAGAAGGCCAAACGTCGTCAGCAACGGACGCCGCTGACATTGAAAGTATGAGCAACACTCGAAAAGCAAGCACAAACAAGGAGGGGCCCCAATGGAGTGGCTACCAGAGAAGCGTCAACTACTTATCTGACTTCATAAATGGTGCTTTCTGATCTAGAGTTGACTAGCAATGGCATGAATAGAAGATCTAATCCCATGTTTGCAACGTCTTCAAGATTTTTTCCCCTATCTCTACCTATAGTTCTATCAATCAAAATCAAAGGCTGCTTCCGATGGGAACACCGTTACGGCGAGCAAGTCTTGTACTAAAATGTAGTAGGCCTGGCCTCGGTGCTAAAATCAGGTCGTCCCAAGGTACTCTCCGATCGCGTAGACCTATTCCTTCCTCATTGATGAACTAGACCCTGGCCTGGCCCAAGAGCTGTCTCAAAGCCAAGGCCAAAAACGTGCAGTCAAATGTTGTGATCTCATGGGGAGAAAACTCTCCCCCAGATCTGTTTCGAAAATACAAGAAGGAAAATAGATGAGAAGTACTATTACCCGTGAGCATCACCTAGATTGTAAGAAAGCAATCGCTGTTTGGAAATCTGATTTGTTGTTCACTTGTGCCATAAGATAAAATAAAAACTCTAACTCGGGGTCACGAGATAAAATTTGAATTTCCATTCTTGCGCACGAACATTTTGTGCCCATCAAAGAGACAACTGGTGCAGGGAAAAAGATTTTGTTAGGGCGTAGTGAGCAACCTCATGCATTCTTCCCACCTTACTTACCTACTAGTCGAATTGGCGCGTTTGCCAACCTTTCATAGACCAAGCTTTCATAAAATCGACCTTACCGAAGAGGCGGGATGATAAACACAACAGCCATCAAATCGAACAACTTATGAGAAAAGCGAAATATAAAGGCGATATGATAATGGTAGGTAAAACTGTTTTAGATGCATTCATTTAGTAGAAACGTTTGCGCTTAGAGCTAGACAATCTACAGTTTTGGAATTGTTTTCTTGTTGCGCTTAACTCAAAAATGTGAAAGGGCATAACTAAAAACGATATCCAGATCTGGAAGTGCCTTCAAACATGAATCTTAAAAATCTGTACTGTACTGTGAATAACTACCTCAATTTTGACATCAAGCTTCATTGACAGTCGTGTTTTTTGTAGAATACCTTGCATTACAAATATGTTGATTGGAGCGGTTTCAAGTCATGAAGATGGTGAATAGTTTACTAATCTATTGTACGGGAAAGGAGAGGTTTAAATAGAACTGAATGAATTATTGCAAGTATGAGTGGTGGTTAGAGAGAGCAAGAGTAATGACATAACAAGCGGTAATCATGAGTTTTTATGATAATGGTCCTCTCGGTCACATTTGAGCTGTTTTTCCTACACCTCTATTTTGCTTTTAAGGGTGTCATAATGATCTGAAATGCCCATTCAATCCAAAGCGAATGGCATATTTGTCCATTGGATCAAAAACAAAAAAGGGTTGAACCCATTATCCGAATTATGTTTGTGAAGTGGGCTCAAATAAAAGGTTCATCATCGAGTTCTTCCGGCACCTAGTCATTCGACAATCTTGCTTCTCAGTTGACCTTTCTCACGAAACAGTATTCAGCGTTGTTCATGATGATTTTAATCGCAAGCAAGAAGTCTACAAGATGGGTCCATCACAATGCAACCAAGATAATCTCATTCGCGGTCAAGAGCGGCTTCAAAAATTATATTATCCCCCTCCCTATCCACGTGACCTTGCATCAGATGACTTCAGTTAAAAGCTTAGCTTGGGGGTCAAACCCTGACCGTCGAAGGCTTCTGGAAGGGGACCATTTGAATACTCAGCAAAGAAGGCTTCGCCATGCCGTTCATGACGATTTCTAAGAGTCCTAGAAAAAAGTCATAGGTTTTACCAGTAAAATTTGAACAAAAGGTCAATAAATTTACGTATTTCGTCCGAGCAACCGTTAAATTCCCGGGTTGATTTTTACATCATATTGTACTGTTTCCGGATACTAGTTTCCTTCTTGTTTTCGTAAACAGGGTTGAGGTGCTTATTCAAAAGACATTGGTTGCTTTAGACAAAGTGTTCGTTAATAAAGTTACGCCCAATAATAGATGGTAGAGCATACGAGGTGTTACGATATGGATCATGGACGCATTGCTCCCCTCACTTTAGGGTGCAAAATGTGAAGGCGGGCATTCAAACCAACGTCATCCCGTTGAGCACTTAGACAGATGGCTTTCAAATTCATTTCTTAAATAAGCTTTAGCGTTGGCGAGGGGTCTCCAAAGGCTGAAAAATTAGAGTAGGTGGACGCCGTCGGTGCTTTGACGGTGGCAAGAGAGAGTTCAACCTTTGGTCAGTTTAAACTATAAAAGGGGCTTTGACAATTGAAATCGGAAACAGTTGCGACTCCACTTCAGGCACACTTCATCGACTGAGGCCCTAGAAAGGCCTAGATATTAACTTGAAACTAAACACAGTGCGCCCCAATGGAACCGAATTGGTCGTTTTCTGCTCTTCTCTTGGTCACTTGTTTTCAAATCATTCTGCAATGTCAATCGGGATTTTCTAGCCCCACTCAAGATGGTCATCGGCATCATTTAAGAGCTCACTCGCAATCTCAGAAACCCAGTGGGTCCGATAGCAAATCCAAGTTCAAGGTGAAAAGTGTGTGTTTCCCACTCGAGTTCTTGGATGCTATCGATCTTGAAATGTTCAAGAAATGGTCAACTTTGGAGCATCACTTTCAAGGTCAAACCGTTCCCAAAGAGCTTTTACTGGAAGAGAATACTGATAATGTCGGATTCAAGATGTCTCGACGAAGCTTTCGGTCCTCGGACACAAGTGTAAGGCGGAAAAGAAGGTTTCCCGATCATATGAATCCTGCCTATCATTCCTTCACTTTTCTAAAGAGGGATGGTAAGAGAAATTACAATGTTTTTGCATATCAATCAGAAAATGTTGGTACGAGATTCATCCCATTCTTTCATTTTATATGTAATAGAATGCCCTCCCTCAGCGAATGGAAACACGAGATACTTTTGTCCAACAAAGGCAAGTAGAGGGATTCATAAATGTATTGAAAGAGAACAACTCTGTGATGATGTGCCTGATTGCCCAAATGGCGAAGATGAAACTCCGGAGCATTGTTTCTTCCAAAGACCGGTAAGCATCACAAGCAAATCTCATCGTCAATAATTTCTAATTTCATGGGACCAACTTGCGATTTGAATCGAACAATTGTTCCTTTTGTAGATGATGGCTCAAATGAAGGATATCGTCAATAGGCTTAACATGATGGTGTCAATGTTTTCGAAGCCTTTATATCTCGTTGAAAGTGAAGAGGTTCCGTTGACTCACAATGATAGAAGCAAGCCGAAGAAAATCCGGATCGAGCCTCTTTACTCACCCAGATCCCTTAAAGTGGCTCATAATGTCCGAGAGGAGACTTTGGATCAAATTCAGGCAATCCAAAATATGATTGACCTGAAGCGAGGCAACCACTTTCTGGACAATATAGAGGAGAGCGTTGACAGCTCCACGCTCTCCACCTCTCTTTTGGAGCATTTGAGAGATTTGCAAAGTTCGCCTGTAGAAGTTGCGTCGAACCACGAAGGGAATGTCAGACGAGAAGCGGTTGATGGGATACGTGATCGCGTGGGCGAAACAAAGAACCACAAATTGGGATAGTTGTACGTCTCCAATTCTTCTGCCCCTGCATTAGCATTCGAATTCGTTTGCCTTTTGTTATCGGTAGCGATGTATATTATGTTGATAAAATGAGCACTGTCACGCTACTTTCTTTTCATGTTGCTTTTTTATATACAAAATCGATGTCGATAAATGAGATACGGGACCAATCGCCTTCATCATTACTTGAAATCAAATTTAGCTCGTACTCGCTTAGTTTGCTTGTATGGAATAATATTGCTTTGTGAGATATAGTTTGAAATTTAAATCTTAGCTACCAAGATTTTTCAAGTTCATGTATGCTCGAAGTAAGCTCTGTCGTTGGTTCATAAGTAACTCTAATCCGTAGTGTATTTTTGTCAATTACAAATATGAAACATTTGCTGCGCTATCAGTCATCAGCTTAGCTACAAAAAACATTTGAAAGATATAATAATAATAAGTGCCCTAAATCCTACATCCAAAAAATCAGATTTGATACGTACACCAGCTCGAAATACGTGTGAATCTAATTCTGTCAGTCTACTAGGGCACGAACTTCTAGAAATATGGACTGCTTTCCGCCAAATCGGCCTGCTCTAAGTCATATAAACTCTGAAGCCACGTTCCGAATTAAAGCATTATTAAAAGAAATGTAGATCTCTTCAATTAAAGGCAGGTCATTTTTATATAATTTACTTATAAAGTGGTTCGGTTCAAAATTATACTGTCAAAAGCTTACGTGGGTGACTAAGAGCAGGCCGAAAGTTTGAATTTTATGTCGTGTTTACTACATAACTTTGGATATATCTCCCAAGTTTCCTAAGCATAGTTTTGGGCTCAAACTTGACCAACTTCATCCATTTAACAGGATGTTGTGGTCGTATGAAATGCTTATTTGGAATAAAGAGAACAAGTTTAAGAGATAAGAATTTTTTGCTTCCGTTCACAGTCCACATCCCTACAAGTCCGCGACTAGTGTAATGATGTGATAAAGCATGGACTCAATGGATAAAGTAGCTCATAGACAACGGTACACTGGACATATTTGAGGCCGCCAAATCTGCCCCAATACTTTAGCGGAAAATTTAGCAACCATTGAAGTGAACCTCCCGACCAGAAATTGAAAAAAATCTTAATCACGCTATCTAAGCCAGGCTCAAACAACGATATCCAAACACACCCGCCATAGACATTTAAAATTATGGGGAGGAACATTTTCAGTTTTCAGCCGTCCAACTTTAGTTGAGCTAAACGGATGATACAACACGGAAGAACAAAGAAGTTTGACTTGTGCGAAAAAAGCTTACAAGGGAGCTGAATTTGTGTAAAGTTCCAAACAAAATGTTGATGTTAGTGGTTGCCAGAACCATCCAAGCACTCCTTGAAAGAGAATCAAAGGTGTTTTAACCACTACTGAGAGAAAAAGAGCCAAATATTTCACGATCCTTGAACTCCAATGTCTACAATCTTGAATTATTAACAGTTCAATCAATGAAAACTAGAGCATAATGGCTGGAAATGATCAGCAGTAGCCTCTATGAAAGGATGGAGGGTGAAAACTGATCCAAGGTAAGGTATGGTTGTTAGACATCTTCCGTTTTTCCGTTTTTGATCAGTTGCCACTTATTAGACATCTAACAGCATTAGATTAAAACGTTGCCACCATTTTTTGATTCAATTCGCAAAGTCCGAGATCATTGGTGATTGGCTTGCATCCTGATTTTTGTTCAAATCTTGCTTCGGAGAACGTTATTTACATTTAATGGCCAATAACCTTCCAAATTAAACTATCAGCTACCAAGTGCTGTCTTCCAGGCGCGTGCAACCAACCTGCCGCAGGCTTGCCCCACTACCTATGCATCCCAGGTCCTTACAACTGAAAGCTTAGATTAGGTTAGGTCAGATTAGGTTAGGTTAGGCCATAGATAACTCCATAAATAGATCAATCAAGGGCGCTGCAATCGCATGTTTTCATTTCAGCTGTCGCTGGGTGTCAAAAAGTTCTGTTTGTAGTTAAAATTCCTAGGGCAACCAGGGTACAAATCTGAATCGTTGACGGTGCGTACAAATTCTGAGCTGAAACTCCTAACACAACCCCTTGCCGAGCAATTGCTCTCCTCTAGCACCCTTCAAAAAACGTGTTAGAGAAAGCTGTCTGACCACAATTTTAACACCGAAACGTTGAAGAGGCTATGATGGGGCTCCAATTCCAATTTTCATCCATGTGGTGGAAACACTTAACTGAAACCCAAGGAACGAGCCTGGGTTCAGGCTGACCTCAAGAGGTGTCGGAATTATCTCAATTACGTAAAGGTGTAATCACATCGCCCACATTGAAGCAAATTGTTGGGAGATTGAAACAAAATTCTGAATGCCTCATCATTGCATTGCAATTTTGGATACATTTTGCTACACTTTCAAGATGTGTTGCTAAACAAGGGCAATGAATAGATATGTGATTTGCTCTGCTAATGTCCCAATCTTTTGAACATGTTACGTGTGTTATGCCCAAAAAGCATGTCTTTATTATCCTACCGCTCTTTCTACATGCATATTTGTAAGAATCACAAGAAATTAATAGAAAACAAGACTAACGAACGATTCATGGGAATGATTAAACTTGCCTAAAGGGAGATTTCACAAAGTGTGAGCGTCACTTGACACCCAGCGTCAGCTGACCTGAAATCATGCTCATCCAGTACAATTCCTGTGGAGCTTGAGCATTCTAGTTATTTGGTTTTCTATGGATTAGGCATATATTTCAAGCCACTGGATGTTGGACGACCTACCACTTGGTTGGCTAAACAATGGATGGTCTCCTGCGGATTGATCGCAAACCGGTTTATTGTACTGTTTAGCCAACCAATTGGTCGGTCGTCCAACATCCAGTTTCAAAGGACCAAAATATCAGCTGACCAAAAACGGAAGATGTGCAACGGCCATAACCTCCTGTTAAGGCTCAATGGGAGAACATTCGTCGAGAGACATGGATTCGTCTCCTTTACGAAGTGAGTAACCAAGATTTTTGCTCTTGTTAACAACCAGATTTCATTCACAGGCGGTTTTCATCAGTGTATGTTAGTACTTGTCACAACTCATATCAACAGGCTCAGGGCAGGAGTTAGAAAAAACAATGGCAAAATATGTCCGTTAAAACTTCCTGACAGAAGCAAAAGTAATGAGCTTTCAAAAGTTTGCCACTTAAGAGTGCGTCGTGATTCAAGTGGTTCTATGTAGATGAAATTCTGATACAGTGGAACCCGTTTATATTGTCGATTTTTCAAAGTTCCGATTCATTCTTACATTTCAAACATGAATTGACTCCGCTTTTAATGTCGTCTAACGCCGGATAAATCGTCATTTTGAGACATTTTTATATGCACAATTTTTCGAGACAACCTAGCTTTGCAATGAAAATTATCTGATTACACTGCGCAGCTGAATAACCTTGCTGCTTGAAATTTTGAAAAAAAATCAACTTGCCTTGTCAAGTTGGTCTTGAAAACAAAAACAGAACACATAAAAAATCTTATCTCTCTGCCTGCTCATTCGGCTGCCACCCAAGCCGAATTCAACTTGGTCCAAAAGTTGGATTTCCAAAAATGCCATTGTGGAAGCTGATGTCAATGATTAGAAGAGTCCTACTCTCACGAGATTTTTGTCTCAAAACCCTTTGATCAAATTTGAAGCAGAAGTAAACAAAAATATTGTTGAGACATTGAAGCAAAGTACCCTTGATTGTTTCCTTGGAAAAAAGGTGTAAAAATTGCAGCTTCTTTTGAGCTATATATCATTTAGACATTTTTATCTGAAGATTTATTTGCGTATTCAACGTCATTATGAATCTAATAGAAAAAATACGGATATTTCCTCAATGCGGATCTATCCTCAATGTGGCTCAGTCCCGAGGGCGACGATGTAAGCGGGTTCCCCTGTGAAGCCTTTGTCAAGATCAAAAACCCATTTACTAATCCCTTACAAGTCATAGTGTTTTGAAGCTCATTACCACAAACGTAATAATTGAGAGACATTATTGTATGTACAGCAGTAGGTACAAATCATTGAGAGGAAATCATTTAGTTGGTTGATTCAAGGACACTAGAGCAAGTAACTTTAATATAAATAAAACAAGATTGCCCATGCTACATGCTACCGTGACGTTTCCTCTCTTTAGAGTCCTTGGTTGATTCGATGTATTATTGTTCTTTATCCTCTTCACCCATTCTGTCTCTTCTTCAGGGCCCTTAACTTGAGAAATTACCTTAAGTACAAGCCAAGGACCTGCAAAAAGTAATAAACGGAGGTTGAGAATTTTGTATTCAAGTCTAACGTTCTACTGGACTGGGAATCCAAATTGGCATCCTGTTCAAAAGTCGGTTGTTGGTCCATAATAATACTTTTCGCCGCAAATCTTCTCGTGCAGTGCCCCATAATACCTAGCAAAGTTAGGGTGAAACTTTAAAGGGTAGCGTTTTAAAGACAACTTCATTCACAGAGCTCGAATGTCTTTAATGACCTGACTGAGGGGGAATTGCAATATTTTTGTTGGCTAGGACCATTGGACTCCTAGCAATCCAGACCTTACTCCTAAGACGTACTGTATCTGGGACTAAGTTGAATCTGATACCAACATATTTATTCATTCAGCAAAGTATTCCTGGATTGCATCCATTAAAGAGAGCAGGGCCAACAACCGAAGGACCCATAGATCAACACGCCCTCCTCATTCAGGTCTTGCGTGCAGTCATTCATAGATGCGAATGGGAATTACATCAAAGAGTATAGAATTTTATAAAATGTACAACTTTTTCGTCAGCTGACGCCTCGAATGGTGGACGTTCTTTTTTACCCCTCCGACCGGAATATGGATTTTAATGGTTTTAATTCCGATATCTTGTTTCTGACTCTGTGATACTAGTGAGTGGGGCCACGCCCACGAAAAGTGGCCCCTCATGAACATGTGATAAACCCGGTTCAGTGCACCCCTCCTTCTCATCCTTCCTCTTCCCATATTCTCAAGCCAATGGCCATAGTGATCTCTCTTTTCCAGGTCGGATTGAACAACTCGGTATCGCGAGGAACCAGCATCGGTGGCAACAGCGGATCAACAAGCAGAGAGGAGGGAATCAACCGGTGTCGGCATGCTTTCTCAACTGTCATGGACGGGCGAACATGTTGCGAGTGGCTGGAGTGGGACAGTGTCTCAACAAGATCCGAGGACACGCCTTCATATTCTTATCTGAGACGTGGTTCACCGAGGAGAAACACGAGAGTTGCTTTCTTGGCAAACAGAGCTTTGTGGTCCATGCCAGAAAGCCCACTGGGCGTGGTCGGCCCAGCGGTGGGTTGGAGCTCTATATTACCAAACTCTTTGAGCCCACCCTTCTCTCGTCCTCTCCTCATCACATAGCTGTGGATGCCCAAGTCTTCACCATCATTGGAGCTTACTATCAGCCCACCACGGAATATGATGATCTCGTCTCGGACCTCACATCCATCCTTCAGAAGATGAAGGATCCGCAGAAAGTCATCATTGGTGGGGACTTCAACATCCGTCCTGACTCGAGTGAATTCACCGAGCTCGCCCACATTCTGAGCCAACGGAGAATCACTCTGCGCTCCGACCCGGGAGTCCCAACACATACCTACTCCCGGGGTGCCTCTGTACTTGATCACATCTTCATATCAGACACTATCCCATGTCTGGCCCGTTTCGTCCATCCACTGGCCGTTTCTGATCACCTCCCAATTTCAGTCACTTTCAAGATGTCCAGAAATTTCCATCTGGGCGTTGTTCAATGTACAGAAGTGTGCGGCTCAACTTGAGGCCCTGCAGCTATCCATTAACATCGGGAATGCAACCAACCCAGCTGCAGTGGCCCAAGGCATTTTGCTAGCATTCAAAGAGTCCTCTTTGGTGCAAAGGAGGAGAGGAGGACTCAAGACCCCGTGGTTCAGCCCTACCATCGAGAGCTGAGGGGTCAAATACTCCAGAAATGGCTAAGTGCCAAATCAAGCTAAACACCAGAGACTTGGGAGTAATATGCGATAGCATGAATTGCATATCACAAGTCTCTGAGGAGCGCCAAGTCAGCCCACCAAAGGTTGGAAGTGGAAAACCTGCTCTCTTCATCGGCCTCATCCCGGATGGCGGGCTTGTACAAACGTGCCAAAAAGCCCGCCACCAACTCGGAGATTCCCGTGAGTAAGTTCCTCCTCCACTGTCAAGAACTGTTTTCATCAACATCGGAAACAGTAGTGGAGGAGGTCCAGGGCTGCCCAGAAGAACACCAGCCTCTTTTTGCAGCCCTTCACGGAACCCGAGATGGACGTGGCCTTCAAGAAGATGAAGAGCAAGGCCCAATCAACATATGGGGTCTCTCCTTTCCAACTGTCACTTCTCCGTACCCAAGCCCTTCCTTCTTCCCACCAGAGTGGATGGAGTCAGCTATCATCTTCATCCATAAGAAAGGGCCCAGGTACATTCCAGACAATCATCGGACCATCGCCATGGAAAAAACCTTCTTGGTAATGATATCCACCCTACTAACTGCTCGCTTCTCCGGATTGGCCGAGGATAGGGATCTCCTTCCCCAGTTCGAATTCGGTTTCCGGAGAGGCCGCTCTACCTTCTCAGCAGCTACTCTCCTGTATGAAATTGTGCATTCTAACATCAGCAAAAAGAGGAGAGTGTACGGATGCTTTGTGGATTTCTCCAAAGCATTTGATAGAGTGGACCAAACGCGGTTATTCCTCGATCTGCCAACTCAAATTCATTGGTAGACCAAATATCATAAAAAGATTGAAAGGCACTAAATAGACGAATTATAACCTTTCATTTCAATAGTATTGGGGATTACATTCCCTGTAGCGGTAGAAAAACCCGTGAAAAAACAAACCAAAAAAAGAACTACTTCTCCTCAGGCCTCCTTTCATGCGAACAAATCTGGGCTTGAACTCAATTTTTGCTCGCTTCGTCAAATATTGGAACCAGTTACACCCGAACATTCGTTGTTCAAGGAAATTGGCCATATTCAAACATCAATTCGACAACATACTTACTAATGTCTCATAATCGTATTCCATCTGTATTGCTTTTCTTTTTTTCTCTTTTTTTCTCTTCTTTCTTTCTCACCACTTACCAATACTCTTTATACGTCTCATCTGATGTCTTGAGTGGTTCTTTTAATAATAATAATAATTGTGGAACATCTCTTTTTGCACTTAATCTTAACCGTTAAAACTAATTCAGTAACTTTGTAACCCAATCAACAAGGCTTTCGAGTTACATTGGTAGGCCAATAGTGTTAGTGAACGTCTCTAAAAGATCCTCTCAGTAAACCCAGTAAAAGGCAACACCTAGTACCTAGTTCCTAGTGCAAAAAAACTGGTGCCATATAATTTGCACAATTTACGAATTTGCATTTTGTAAAAGATGAAGGTAAAACGTAACTTCAACCCCGCTCCCTATACCAAAAGTTAGCTTAAGATTCCAAGGTAACAGAATAAAATAACTTCTTTGTGAGCCAAAATCGTTCATTGTCCAGAGATGATTGATCTTCACCAAACCAAAGGCCCCTGTCGATGTTCCGAGAACATGATCTTGATAAATCACGGCATAACTACATCTAGTTTCCTTCTATACCAACCTGGAACCTTTGAAAAGAGAGAAAACTCACAGGAAATGGTCCTCGTCAAATACAACCAAGCCACAAAAGGACGTCTCTTAAATTGGACCTTGCCGATCAAAGTGAGATACGGATTCGGTTGATCAGAAGGAAGGTGAAATCGTCCCGAAAAGGTGTTTTCTTGGATATGGGGAGGTTTAGGCAAGCTCTGGCAGGCTCGTTTGTTTGCTGGTACCAGAGTCAGCGATGTAAGTTTGAGGCTTCAAACACGCTTTTGAGAAGTTGACCTTTCTTTCACATTGCTATATGAGGAAATGTCAGCTTCGATAAAACCAGTTTGAAAGTCCAATTTTGCATCACTGGCATTGGCAGGCAAGTTTGTTTGCTGGTACCGGCGCTTGCCTAAATGTCCTAATAGGGAGCTTATCCTTTTGAGCTTTAATCGTAAAAGAAAAAAAAAGGTAGACAGTTTTGAGCTTGAAACCATTTTCACATTTTTTACGAGGTGTGTCCGTTTTGTGAATTTTATCCTAGCCCAAGCCAAGTGATGACCAAGACAATTTTTTGAAAAGCAGTTACTCAATCAGGTCAGTCTCTCGTCGTAGGGAGGGTTAGGTCTAGGGCGCAAGCTTTTACATTAAAGAACTTCCCAAGTAGGTTAATCCATCACGAGATCAGTGACTTTTCAATCTGGCTCGAGCTCGGTTGTCGATCGTCAAGCTTTGGATCGTTATGCGTGAACAAGGACGAAATCCAACTTTAAAGTGCACGAAAGAAAATGTGGAAAATGACAAAGCTAATCAAACTCAGGAACAAAATCCAACTTTAGTGTCTATTATAACACAACGGGATTTCCTGGTTCAAGTGAGTTTTACACATGAAATAAGCAACCCCCCCTTGGCAGATGCCAAAGGAATGAGCTCTTCCGATGGTATTATACTTAAATCTTTAGTATTGCTGCACGTTTGCGTTATGTAGCAAGTTTGGAGAGTGGTTGAGTTGCAAATCATTTTCGCAGTCAGCATTTAGGATCTCGTTGGCACAACATAAAGCCCCATTTGAAGATGAACGCAGTCCGGTGCTTTCAAATTGAATGTCCATTTCTGATCCTGACTCTTTGTCTATGGTTCATCCATTAACAATGGCATACCTTTCAAGTTTTATATTCCCTTGCGCAGGTTTCAACCATTGTCATCTTAAACATTGGACAATTTATGATTGGTTTCGGGTTAGGATTCTCCGCCATCTTTCTTCCTCATATTGAGACCCAAGGAATAAAAGAAAGCTCGAGCCTAAACCAAGCTTCTAGCCCAGACATTGGTTCCAATGAAATTTCTTGGATTGGTAAGATATCGAACACATCACGTCAAGAAACTTTTTACGTACATAACAGAACCCTCTCTTGAATGTTAGCTTCCATGTTGTCCGTGGGTCAAATCTTTGGAAGCTTATCGGTTAGCATTGGAGGAAATGTCCTTGGTCGAAAAGGTGTTATGTTGCTGTCTTGCCTCCCAATCTTTTTGGGCTGGCTCACTTTATTCGCCGCTCAATCCTTGGCCTTGGTTCTCGTGGGTCGACTTTTGACCGGTTTGGGCATGGGAATGCAAGGAGCCATTCATGCTGTGTATGTGAGTGAGTTGGTAAATCCAAAGTGGATTGGCACAGCCACGGCATCCGGGGTGACCACAATCACTTGGGGCATTCTGGTGGCTTTTATCCTTGGATCCTTGATCCATTGGCGGGTAAGAACTGCCGTTTTCCATTTCAGTCGGGGCTCTTTACAGGGCTAACCAATAAACAAAGTTCCCTTGCCACTTCTATTTGCTTGCAATGATTAAGATCTAATCAACCAACTTGAAAAAATGTAATTCATTTCAAAGATGAGTGCGCCTCCTAAAAGCTTGTCTTGTAATAGAGTCCATTTCTTTTCATGATAGACGGATCATAGTATTGTAAAAATATTTTCAAAATACAGCGGTACAACTGCCCAGGGGTTATTGTAACAAACATATGTTTCTCTACTTTAGACATTGTGCATCGTTTTCGCATCGTTTCCTGTGGTGATGGCAATTTTGATGACTATCGTTCCGGAATCACCTACCTTCTTGATCACACAGAGGAGATTGGACAAAGCTAGGTCGGCTTTATCCTGGCTTGGTAGATCGACAGTGACTGTATCGCTTCCAAATGTCGTGAGCTCCGTTTATTCTTATTCCGCTTTAAAGACAGCAATCTCATATTACCTGAAGACCCTCCTCGTTTAGGAAACACTTGATCAAGACTTACCTTGTGGGACAAGACTTCGAGTTTGGATCAAAATCTATTGGCACCGAGAAGTGCTTAAACCCTTTCTGGTCGTGAATGGAATCTTTACTTTAGCCAACTTCTCAGGTTTTATTGTGGTCATTTTTTACGGGGTGACCATATTTCAAGTCAGTGTCCTTATCGGGTAACGAATTCGGGCTTTGCCTATCAATTTTCATCATTTCAGGAAGCCAGTCCCTCTGTGAACAGTTATATTGCTACAATCACAATTGGTCTGGTCCAAGTCTTTGGCAGTCTTTTGGGAGTAGTTCTTATTCGAAAGCTGGGAAATCGTTTTCTGTTGCTGTGTTCAAGCTTGGGCTCATTCATTTCAATGGCAGCCCTGGGCCTTACTTTGTACGTGGGCAAACAGCACCCCGAATTCGAATTCTTAGAATGGCTACCTGTTTTGTGGTTGGTCGCATTCACCATCTCCTTTACAAGTGGATTGGCCCCGGTTCCCTGGGTACTCATGGGCAAGCTATTTGCTGGTATTATCTTCGATTGCAACCCTAACCTGCAGATTTCTCACTATTTCTTTTGTTTTTCTGTTGTTTTTTAGATCACACTCGGTCCGTTTGTGCAGGATTTACAGCTTCACTTTTCTTTGTCACCTTATTCATAGCTACTTGGACCTTTCCACATTTGAAAGATTTGCCTTTTTTGGGCATTAGTGGCACTTTTGTCTTTTGCGGATGCTTTAGCGGTTTGGCGGTCATTTTCACGCTATTGTTTGTTCCTACTGATCCTGCCTCTGATGGAGTTTGCACAAAGGTGGAACAATATAGGCAAACCGACCTCAAAGATGAGTAAGTCTTGGTACAAATGTTCAATAATCCTTTGCCATATAATGCAATAAGCTTGCTTTACTTTCAGGTCAGCTGGGCCACAATCGAATCTAAATCCACCACTCACCGTCGTTTCCACACCCGAATCTTATTTCGAGAACCCTGCTTTTGACGGAAATTTGGAACCTACCATATCTCCCACGACAACGGAATTGTTATTTCATAGTCCTTTACACATGATTGAGCCGATTCAGAGATACTTTCAGAATCCTAATATCTAATGAAAGTGTAGCATTGAATTTGTTATTAAAGGTCAACATAACTTTACCAAAAGTGTGTATAGTAGTATTTTCATATAACCTTAAAACCTATACAAAACAAAAATAGAACTTTAATGTAGTATAATATTATCGCGGAATCAAACGAGGCGAGAATAGATTGAATTCAATTCAATTTCAGAGTACAGGGTGGAAATAAATTAAGGGCCCGCTTTGGTGCCCTCTGAAGATTTTCAAAGTGATTTTTTATTTCAAGGGACTATTTAAGAACCTAGTGTCATATCATAGATGGTCCTATTTTAGCTTAAATGTGATTGGTATCCCTCCGATCATTGGCTGCCTGAAATTACACCAAGGAAAAAGTTCATATCCGAAAATGCCAAGGATGGTGGGCGAGGCTTTCGATATTCATTCTCAAAACATCCGAACGTAGAGAACTAAATGCCAAAACGGCAAATCTTCTAAGACCAGACCTGACCAAAGACGGAGGTCTGGTATTCCCACATTTTATATGATCAAGCAAATCATTCAGTGGGGAGGAATATTTTCAGGATGCACTAAATGTGTCCCTTAAGTATGAAGACAAGTAAGCCTTCAAAATTTAAACGCTTTCCAACCACCGAAAAAAAGCTCCAATATACAAATTCTAAGGTTTCAAAGGCATGATGGGTGAAGTCTGAAAATACAAGCAGCTCAAAGTCAATTGTCCCATTTATTCTACCTGAATTGGTTCACTATAAATTCAACTGTATAAGAAGGCCTTTGAGTATGAGCAAGAAGCTCTGAGCTCCAATAATGCAATTATATGTCGCCGCAATGCTTCATATTCAATTTCCTGCTATTTCGGTTCTACTTTAACCGTGTGAATTGGAGGAGGTGATGACAGCTTCTGGATTCTAATAGCGATTCCTTTTTCTTATTCGCTCTGCCTTGGAATGAATGGCCCGTCTGATCTGCAAAGGAGCTGTCTGTATGCGTGTGTATGAATGGTGGTTCTTAATTCATCGAGTGTGTGGTTATTCTCGCAATATGCTCGTAGGAACTCCCCTGTGGTCACCTTGGTCCTTTAGAAATTCTGTCGGGCTCCCCCACGTGCATGAATAAATGAGTCTCTTTTCTCTCATCGGTTTCCTCGTCCGCCATGGTCCGTTCATCTATCTGTCTACCTATCTATCTACCATCCATCCATCCATCCATCTATCCATGCACACTACATCCAACCCACCAGCCAACCAACCAACCAACCATCTACGTACGATCTAACCATTCACATTGTCAGTGCTAGTTGTAGTGTACTTCTACACATTAGAGAGACTCGAATCCCGACCGAAATTTGCCTCGTCATCCACACCTTATTAGATTGTTAAAAGGGTTGCTTGCTGGTTTGATATGGGACCAACGGGATTCATGTTGAGTGTGTGTCTTTTGTGGTGTCACGGATATACCAGGCAGGGTTCGTCTTCATGAGGGAAGTGGCGATGGGGACATTCATTTTTTACTTTATTCGAAAATGAGAACAGAAGTTGAATTGGGTTGGGAAAAAGATGAAGATTTGTACTTTTTAGAGAAGCAATAGAAACGAATGCCGTTACAAAGGTGTTTTTTACGTTTGATGGGCACACAATTTGTGCAACTTAAACAACGCAACTATCAAGTACTGAGCCAAATAAAACCATTCTTTTTCCTTGTAACTTTGAATCTGCTTGAAAGTTTGGCTTTGAAATGGATTCAATTGATCAGACAAACAAGCAATTGATACTTAACCCAGAGCTCTAACTTAGCCTAGCACTCGAGAAACTAAGGTAAGCAGTTCGGTAGATATTTACCAATTGTTCATTTGCATACGTAGTTAGTTTGTTTTATTTAGTCAGCGATTCTAACAAAGAATAACCAGGCGGTCATGGAACAAAATGTTAGTTCGCTTCCAAAGTGGTATGACGATAAATTTTGAAATCCTGCACACCCTTTACGATTGAAAGGGCCCTTTTAGATTGCGTGGTGCCATCGATATTGGTTCAATGAGATAGTTGCATAGTGTTGGATGAAAGAGGAATGACAGTATTTTCTATTGAATGATATACCGTGATCTAATAAACGAACACGCGTAAAGTCATTTCGAGGAAAAATCCTAATTTCACGCCTTTTTCATTCACAGTGACAACCTTCAATGTGAGCGTGCAGATACTGCGTACCATTGGTGACTGGCTGGTTGGTTACTTGGTTGCTTGGTTGCTCGAATAGGATCGAAGTGGTTGTCACTTGGCTGTGGTTCGATCGCTCGATCGTTTCCATAGGGTGTGCTTGTGATATGGTTGTATGAATGTAGGAACCACCATTGCTCCAACTCCTATCTCTACTATTATCAACAACAACCACTCAATACGGGGCATTTGGAACGAGACGACGACGAGGAAGGCTAAAATGGTGTCAGGCGATCAAGCGAGCACACAGAGATATCTTACAAATACTCCGTGAAATTGCTTTGCCTTTCACCTCAAAACGTTCTCATGAAGTGATAGACAGAAAATCCCGGTACCTTCTCATAAAGCTGGATTATGGCTAGCTTGTACAAATCATTGCCATTGAAACAACCCATATGATGCAGGAGTTAGAAGTTAGAACGAATACAAAGCTACCTTAAATGCCGATTAAACAGGCTCACACATTTGTCCTCCTTGTGGAAGAAGTCAGTTGACGAGCAATTCCTTTGAACCGTTTTGAAAGTGTTCATTTATTGTCTAGTGTTTGCTTGACGTATTAAAAGCCCGCTCGACTATGAATGATATTCTCAATAATGGCACATCGCTCCGCGGGAACAGTGACAGTTAGAGAGACTGCTTGCTTTCTCGTACCCTCGTCGTTGGTGCACCATGCAAGCTTTTACCAAATGAGGTTTCTGCGGAATAAAAACCCACCTTGTTCACAAAAGTCCCCTTTCATTGCTTTTACTGAGTCATTATTACCAACCTCGTAGCACTCACTTGCGGGCGTCCTTCTCTCTTGGAGTTTTCCACACGGGGTTTTGGAATTCTAATCTTGGCACTGAAATCTTGAAACAAAACATTGCCTTTCAAAGCAAGCCATATAGGGCAACTGCATTAGTTTAAAGGTAAATAGATATGTATACTATAGCCATATTTAGATCCCCCATTTCAGCTCCAATCAGTTTTCGTTCGTCGGAGCAAGCAGTGACCAATGACCAATGAGAGCGAAGCCACCGACTAGGGGGAGGAGCTTCCTCAGAAATTGAGGCGGAGTTCGGCGCTGAAAGGAAAGGNGGGGGGGGGAAATTCAGTACCAAGAATCGGAAGAGAGTGGTGCTATGGAATATTACAAGTAGAGGATGGTGCAGTTGGAGTCATGGATTCCACCCGATCGGTCAGGGTGCTTATGCCCTCTACGATGAGTTTGAGCTCAACGGGTCATTTAAAACTGATCCAAGGTGTGGGAATGGGAAGTGTTCTTCTAAGTGAGGAAGGAGTGGAAGAATCCTTGAAGTTGGAAACTATAGTCATCGAGAAGGCCCAAAAAGAGAGCCCCATTCCTGTAGAAAGCCAAAAGGTATAAAGAGAATATGCCTTCGATCAAGATTACTCAATTTATGATGACTGTCTTCTTTCCATTGTTAGTTCATGGTTTCTTTTTGTTTTCATTTCAGGATGTGTTTAATTGGACTCAATTTGCCGAGAAGTCCGATTTGATCGACACTTCGCTTCTTGTTCCTACATTGGTATTTGGCAAGCAAGCTTTGCTCGTAAGAAGATCCGGTTCCGAGGGCGAATCAGTTACCATCTTCAACCAAAAACGAGCAACCTCATCGTTGCCCTCAGATTTTAGTAAGACCACATCGTCCCAGATTACGAATCTAATTTCAAATGATCTGTAAGATGCTTTTCCAATTTGATATTATAAAATTTTTACGAGATGTGGAGGTGGAAAAGAATTATGAATAAGGAAAGAATATTCAATTAAATGAGAACTTAGCTAAAACTAGGTTTTCACCAGCTTGTCACAACGATGATTGGAATATTTTTTTTTTTTTACATTTTGTATCCATTACACAAACCTTTGTAATAGGCACAAGTTAAAAATTGGAAGATGCCTATCAAACCACCGAACCTCCTAGTAGCATGAAAAGTAATATCACCCTTAACCCCTAAGCCCTTAATGGGCTTTGGGGACATTGAAGCAAGCTCTGGCAGGTTCGTTTTTTTGCTGGTGCCAGTGACGCACATTTGGCGCTTCAAGCACGTTTTTGGAAAGCTGCCCCTTCTTTCACATTGCTATGAGGAAAGGTCAGTTTCGTTAAAGCTACAGGGTGGCCCAGGTCAAGTGTTATAGATAGTTTTCAGCTTATGATGGCCATGAAGCAACTTAAAAACGTGATGAAATAGGCTGGATTCCTGTGTTTATTTCACCCAATGGAAATTATTCAAAATGACTTCCCTTGGTCTTAATCACAGCCTTAAGACGGCGTTTGAAGTCTTGAACTGCTCACGCAACTTGTTCCTGAGGGATGTCATCCCAAGCTCGGACACAAAAAGAAACACACACCTGAGCTCAACCGTAAGGAGTAAACTACGAGCAGAACATGCAAACAGGGTTTTTTCTAAACTTGCTCAAAGACGCTGCTTTTAAGCGGCTAACTAGCAACAATAAACTTGCCTAGTGAAGCTGCCTTTGTTGGCGAGCTAATTGGGGGGTCATAAATAATTAATTAATGGATGGATGGCAACGCCCTCGAGCATTTTCTTTGCACATGCCTTGGCCTCCAGGATCGACCACATGGAAAATTCCAAAGGACTTAGGTCAGGATTGCTGAGGGGCCATTCTTCTTTAGAGATGAAGGCTGGAATGTTTATCTGACACCACTCTTGGGTGACTTTGGAAGTGTGCGAGGTTGCCCCATCCTGTTGGAAGGTCTATAGCTTGTCATTGTAGAGGTCATCTGCCCATGGCTTGGGGCCTCCTCCAGGATGGCTTCTACGAGTATATTCCCTTCTTTGATAATTTTGACCTCTTCCTTAATAAAGATTAGAGGGGACTTCTCCTAGGTACTGATGACGGCCCAGACCATGCTGCTGGCCGGCTTCTGGGTCCTAAGCATCAGACCAGCTCCAGAAGGAATGCTAGATTGTGTTGGAGCAAGAATCTGGTCATTTTGAGCATCATGAGCTTGCTTGACTGTGAAAAGCTTTTCATCTGACCTAAGCCTCGTCAAGAGAACCCGGCTCCTCATCAGCCTCTTGGCGTTTGTGTCTTGGCCAAGTAGTTGACGACTTTACAGTTTATATGGGAACATATTTAGGTCATCTCGCACTACCCTCTGCATGGTCGTCCTGCTCACATCCATATCCTTGGCCATCTCTTTCTCATAGAGCGCCTGGGGTTTCGGCGAATTCTCTCCCGGACATTTTTGACCAGTCGACCCTGTTGCCCTTTTGGCAGTTGAGCCTGTCTCCTAGTACCAATCCAATGTCCTGTTAATGAACATGGCGTTGGTCTTGAACCTTTTCTTGGTGACTCACAAGATATTCGGCCGGCTCTGGCCATCCTTTTAGAGTTGGATGACCATTTTCCGCTTGGCTTCGAGGTCCATTTTAACAGAATTAGTAAAAGTACGATTCTTAGTTGGGTTTATATGTTTCTTCACAAGACTCCCCAAAAGGTTGACAAAAGTAGCTAGTAAAAAAGAGCCAAATCTGAGAACTATTATTTTACCACTTGACTTGGGCCAGCCTGTAGTTTGAAGCACCAAATTTGCATCACTGACACTGGCAGGCAAGTTTGTTCTCTGGTTCCAAAGCTTGCTTAACCGTCCCAATTGCCAACACTCTATCTGTTCTAGTTTCATTCACAGGTGCATTTACGAGTAAGATATATTGTTTTAAGACAACAACAGGAATGACGGGACCATAATTTATCTTAAATGTATCAAAATTTGCTTTTTGCGATGTTATCATCGTGACATCTGAAGTTCATATTAATTTTCTGTCAGACGCATGTGCATGCATACTATATCTTTATTATAGCTGCAGCTGAAAAAAGACTACACATAGCCTCTTAGCTATTGATAGTTAATTCTGTATTTTGTCAATTTAACAAATGAGTACAAATGTTCTGTTTTGTGTGACAAACGCATAAAAACTGCTTCAAAAACTGATAAAAAACAAAAACAGCAATTGTTTATTCAATGAATTTTGCGTAAATAAACAAGGTTAAATTAAAGATGTCAAAATAAATTATGCGATTTTTGAAAATTTTGGAGCTTAACTAAGGAAAATTATGAAGAACCTTATTAAATTGTGAATGTACAAAAAGGAGCTGATGCGGTATTTTATCAAAAGGACCGCGCTTTGCTTTGATTGTTTTGATGATACACTTTCATAAAGATTCAGTTATCAAAACATAGCTCTAATTTAATTGTCACTAGTTTGATCAGTGATGAAAGTGATCAAATGAGGACATGATATTTTGTGAAATAATGAATGAAACGAGTTTTTTTTAAGTAGGCTCCAAAACAAACTATCATACAAATTCGTAGTAATAGAAATGAATAATTAACCAACATGTCATCCTGTCTCTAATACGGTCTTCAAGATGATTCCCGTTACATCTCTCTAGAATCGCATCCTTTGGATTTGTCAGCAACCAAGAGCTTGGATATGCCTCCCCACAGTGGTGCTTTAGGAAACATGATGAATCCATTACTTGGATCAAATTTCCTGATGCCGCAGATTGGTCTCTCTCCGTTCTCGTTTCTTCCCCCAAACTTATTCCTTCAATCCGCCTCCACAGGGATTCGAACCAACTCCCTTCTCAACCCTATGCCGGGCAGGCGAGCAAAAGAGAAGACCATGCTCCCTTGTCAGATTTGTGGCAAGGCGTTTGATCGGCCAAGTTTATTAAAGAGACACATGCGCACTCACACCGGAGAAAAACCACATATTTGTGAGGTGTGTAACAAAGGCTTCTCCACCTCGTCCAGCTTAAACACGCACAGGTAAGTCTCATGGCTTGATTTTAAGAGCAATAAGTACAAATAGATGGCCAAGGCCATTGCCTCCTCGGACTGCTTCTTGGTGGCATATTTATACTTTAATTTGCCTTCGAAAAAGATCAGCGGAAATTTCTGCAAAAATCAGTAGAATTGCATCACCTACTTTTGCAAGTAAATAACGCATTGCATTGCATCGTCAGTAAGTAAAATTTATGCATCAAGTAATAAAAGATTGAAATCAAGCATAGATGGTATCCTAAAAACCTGAAAATTAACAATGTTCTGGCAGGATTTTTACCAATCTTGTGGGGTTTTACCATAATCATTATTTTTCATCGCTACTAGCTCCACTTTCCCTGCTTGAGTCTTGTCTAGCTGTCAGATGCTATGACAGCTGAGTCGAGTCTCGAGTACTTGTCGAGTACTTGTCATGACTCTAGTCATCTGTTTGTTGACAATTTATTGGTTTGAGTGCTAAAATACAAGGCCTCTTGTGCTTCATACTTCGCCCTCGATGCATTGTTTCTTTTCTTTTGAGGCTCAGTGCCATAGTGCTGACGCTTTCGCAACCAAGCTGGTTCTGGTCTGGCTCATGGGTTCCCTTCCTAGATATATTACTACGTTGCGAGGATCTTCTGGACAAGTTTATTTTTGGTGTGCTTGACCATGAATCACTAGAATACAAATGAGGGATCTTTCTAGTTGAGGGTTTCTTTGTTTAAAAAACAGAAGGAGGAAATTTTGTAACAAAGCATCTTTGAAAGTTGCTCAGATAAGTCCATCAAATCACATAAAATCCTTTTTTGGGGGACTTCTTCACCGCTACTGGGATTGAGAACCCCAGCACTTTAAGACCAAAAACATTCATTTTATTTTACTTTATATTGATACAAAATCTGATCCACCAACGATTAGAGCAAGCAGGTGTGGATAGCCCTTGAAAATATGGTTGGGTGATCAGGAATTTTAGTCAAAAGCTTGTCCAATTCTGACTTGAAAGATGCAACCGGATCAACAAGGCCTACGTATTCCCTACGAATATTAGAGAGAAGCAAATTAAACAATGAGGGAGCCCGAGAAAGGAGAGAAGTGGACTTCATTGTTCGAACTAGCCTGGATTCTCGAGGACTTGAAGGACGCACGTTAAGCCTCTATGGCCACCACAACTGACCTTAAAACCAGGGTTGGGTCAAAGCTCATGAATGCTTTTGAAAAAGTACAATATCAAGTACCTTTCGTACTTTTTTTGAATATTGTGAAGTGCCAACCTTTACAGCCTCCCCAATACGAGAGCTCTCTCATACCATTGATGTTCCCGGTGAAATGTCTTTGGATCTGCTCGACCTATTGCAAACCTGTTGAATTAATGAACCTTGAGAAGAAAAAGCTGCAAGATTAAGTTCTGGGAAAAAACAACTGGATGGCAATACCCCGAAGGTAAACAGCCAAATTCAGACAGGAATCATTAGGTAGCTTTTGGGATCACATAATCTCCGATGTTATTAAGATGCGATTGCAAAACTAGTTTGTTTGTGCTATGGGACCCATACTTCATTTTCCACTCATTTTGAGACGATTGCATTGATTATAATAAAAAAATAATGACCTTTGACGTTGCTTCCAAGGTTGAGAGATTCAACAATGTTCTTGACGATCCGTCAAAAGCAGTAATGTTAGGTTATTATATACCGAGTCCTGCTCCTAGAACCTATCAATGAGGGATAAAAATGGTCAAAAATTAAGGCAGAACAAATTACATAAGCCCAAAATATGGCAAGAAAGAAGCCAAAATTGCATTATTTTGGCAAATAGATTCAAACATCTCGATATGTCTTCATGGGTTAGCTTGAATCAGACTAGTGTAGTTTGCTTCACCACTCTTTGACTTAGGTATAGAGGCCATATGAATAAACATATTTTTTGCTCTCTTCTTCATGTTTTTGAGCAAAATAGACCAGAGAGCATAGGTTTGCTGATCTGAAACTCACGTAAAGACTTGAATGGAACAAATTCTAAATAAAGTCCAAACTGCCAAGTAAGAAGTAAAGCCCGTCTTGATTCTGCAGTCTCCTTTGCTAGATTTCGATAATCCTAACCTATTTCTTGGTTTTCCTTAACAATATGACTGCTGGCGCCAAAAGACCCAGAATTGAGGTTCATTTCTGCTGGTTTGTCAAAGGTAATCACAATCCTGTATGCTTTGAAATTTTCATTGCAACTAAAAGATTTTTATGCCTTTTATTTCCGGCCGAAATGATAGAATGCATTAATTTCCTTGAAAAAAAGTCCATAGGTGCAGGACCCGGAATATAATACCCTCTCATTTCCGCTCTTGACGGATTGTCAAGAAAATTATGGAACCACTCAACCTTGTAAGCAATTTAAATGTTCATTGCTTTTTGCCACAATCAATGCAGTTATTTCAAAATAATTGAAAAATGCAGTATGGGTTCCCTTGCATAAACCGAAACTAGTTTTGCAATGGCATCTTAATAAAACCGGAGATTCTGTTGTCAATGCCTATTCGAATTTGTTTGTTGACCTTAGGGGTTATTTTCCACAAGATGATCCTGCTACTGTTTCTTCTCAAGGCTCATTGGAGCCCAAGTGGACGAGGCATATTCAAACTCTTGGCCATTCCAAGGAGTTCTCTAGACATGGAGGTGGACAATGCCTAGAGGGCAGACAACGAAAGGGCAATGTGCATTAGCTCTTCAGTAGGTCAAAAACGTGTGAGTTTTGTTAAAACCTTGGTATTCAGATCAACAACGTTTATCACTAGTGTTAATTTCATCACCTTTTCTGGTGATATGTTTTTATCAAACTGGGTGCATAATGTAAAATGTACCCAGAAATGTAAAATAGCCAATGTAATACACTATTCTAATGCTTAATTCCTCCCTTTTACCACCATTCTATTTATGGTGATTACTTGAACCGAAATCTAGTTGCTTTTGGCAGGTATACACGCTTTCAGCCATTAAAAGTATAATCTAAGAAGTGTCGTGATACATAGTTTGTATGGGCTTAACAACAAAGAGTCCTTTTGGACAATGAGATAAAAGTGTTTGGTGAGAAGATTTTTTTTGTTACAAAGCTCTTGCACAAAACTGTGTTGACAGAAATATATCTGATACATTTGAAAAGAGGCAACTTCATGGGCTTTTATAAATGCATTTCATAATCAAAAGACCAAACAACACAAAGTTCACATCCATCATTCATATGAATTCAATATGTATCAAGGGTAAACTGATCATTTTTTGGTTTCCTTCATTTCTTCCACTTTTTTGAAGAACATTATGATTGATGTGGTTATAGGCCAAGTCACCATGCAGGCCAGCAAATGTACAGTTTAGGCTCAAAATATGGAATGGGCTCCCAAGGCCTAATTGCAAACACTTCCCTTTAGTTAATAGAAAATAGGAGTATGGGCCCACTAGTTGGGGTCTCAAGTTGGAAACAGGTTGCTGATGGCCATCTGGGGATAGAGTTGAAATTCCCACTGGCTTTTTACAATATTTGTAGAAACTCTTAATGCTCTCTCCAGGTGTCATGAATGCTGTTGACAATGTGGGGACTAATGGCCAATGAAATTATTCATCTTGGTCAGTGATCTGAGAACAAACAAAGTTGGCTTGTCAGTCATATGAGTTATCACATGGAAGAGCAAGAGACAATACTTTTGAAGGAAATACACAATTGACATTCTATTACACAGATTCACAGGCAGGCAAGCTGAGAGACACTCACTCACAAATACTCGCTGCATGCAATCATATGTCAATAATCTCAACTTGTTCAAGCTGGTTAACCTCTTTTTTTAGTTTTAATGAATCCACATTAAGGTCCCTAGGTTGCTTGCATTCACAAGTCTTGATGACAGGGCTTTGGTCTTTGGATGGCCAAGTCCTGGGAAATAAGAATGGGCGGTCTCTGGGCTGCAAAAAGTAAGGCTGCTTGGGTCACAGTTGGGGACACTTTGTCACCAATGAAGGGTCATTCAAGCCTTTCTCTTCACTTTTTCAAACGTAGAACAGACAATCAGAAGATATTGGATTTGATATCTTCAATGGCTCTAATCTAGTGTGAGGGGACGAGTGAGGTGGGCCAACTTCTTGAAATGGTTGGAGAAAATGGTTGTGAGGTCAACCCAAGGGCGGGTCATTGAGTAGTAGTCACACACAATGATTTATAAACGGATTTCACTTCAGATTTCATAGAACCAGAGCACAGTCACTTCAAATTTAGCCCTTTCAATGTCTCGAAGCTGTTGATTTTTAGGGTGACTAGGTGTCCAGGAGGGGCCCTAGGATGGAACCCTGGAGAATACCCGGCTGACATGTGTGCCCATTCTAAAATCGGAACTTTTCTAGTGATTACGCGGAAAAATGTCAAAAAACAAGTTTCAGCATCCGCATCCGCATTTTTGAGTTATTTCGATATTCTGATTTTAGAATGGGCACACCTCATATGCCACTACGGGATCCCTCGACCTGAGCAATTTGCTTCCTATCCTAAATGAAGCTTCTTATCCAATGGAGAACCTTGCCTTGGACCCCAATGTCATGGAGTCTATTCAATAAAAGGTCATGATCTACTTTTTCAAAGGCCTTGGCAAATTCAAGATAGACAACATCAACTGACTCATGCCTCTCTAGTTCCTCAATAACATGTTCTATATGTTCAATCAATTGGCAACCGTGCTAAAATGTACTCGGAACCAATGCTAGCTCGGAGGAAAGGCACCATGGACTTCAAGAAACTCTACAAGTTTGAACTTCATGATCTTCTCAAACACCTTCGCAATATTCGAAGTGAGAGAAATCGGCCTATAGTTAATGGGGAGTGATTTATATCCCTCTTTCAACCATAAACAAGTTGACTGTGATGTTTGTCTTAGTTCTCCCTCCACAAAATGCCCAAAATCAGGGTGCCAGACCACACTTTTCCTATACAACAGTACAAGTAATATTCAGCAAGTTTCGTCCATGCAGGATTTAGGTGCAGTGCTTCAAAATAATGGAAAGTTCGATGACCATATCCACTTGACAGTTGGCAAAGCGTTTCAAACATGTGGTTGGATATATCGTACATGTATGTCCAGAGCTAGCATTACGATGCTGACTCTGTACAAGTCGATTGTTCAGCCACATATTGAATATGCCTCATCCATTTGGGCTCCAATTAGTTCAACAGGTTTGCAAAAGGTCTAGCAGGTCCAAAGATGTGTTTCAACAAGAACATCAATTGTATGAGAGAGCTCTCGTATTGTGGAGGCTGTAAAGGTTGGCACTTTACAGTATTCAAAGAGGGTACGAAAGGTATCTGATACTGAACGTTTTCAAAAGTATTCATGACCTTTGTCCCAACCCACGATTTAGGGTCAATTCAAGTGACTGTAGAGAGTTAACGTGCGATTTGAGAGCACCTTCAAGCCCTTGAGCATCCAGGCAAATTCGAATAATGAAGATCAACTCTCTTCTTTCTCGAGCTCCATCATTTTTCAATTTGCCGCCCTCAAATATTCGTAGGGAGTATGTGGATGTTGATCTGGATTTAAGTCAGACTTGGACAAGTTCTTGACCAAAGTTCTGGATCAATTATCCATTCACAAGCTAGCCAGATCCGACAACTCTACTCCATTAGTGAATCAAACATTATTTGAATTGAACGGTAAATAAGATGTATAACTCTTTCATCTTCAAGTGTTGGAGATCCCATTCCCAATAGTGGTAAGACATTCCGCAAAAAATCTTTTAGCCCCACCGAATGCCTGTTTATTAACTCTCTCAAAAATGCAAAAAAACAGGGTTCTTAGATGTAACAAAAATAAATTGTCTCTAAACCCAGCAGTTTTAATAGTCTTACTTTCAAACCTAATTTGACTACAAATTTACACCCTTAAACATTGATGATTCACTTCATTCCATCTCTTTTTGCATTTTATTGCAATGCAAGCACTTACGGTAATGCTTCTTTTTATTCCTTCTTTTATTCTGAGGGACATAAGAGTTGCAAATTGTAAAACAACTTTGACGAAATGAAAGTAGCGAAGCAATCAATCTTCTTTTAATTGTGAGGCAATTTGGCTTTTGGAGCATGGTACAAGAAGGATCGGAAAACGTATGGTCTAATTCCTTTTTGCCAATTTTTTGCGCTTTAATCCGATTGCCCAAAAAGTACACCCCTAGCTATGACTTCAAAGATGATCACGTTGCACATAGATCAGTGAGACGAAGGTCGTATAATTTAGAGATGTTAATGGTTGAGTTGGTTTGGACATAATTGTGATAATAGCTTGCCCATTCCAACCACTCAAATCTTTCGTCCGGGCTTTATGCGTTGAAAGAGTCAGTGAAAGGTGAAAATCACCGACTGGGCATAGCCAACTTGTGATTAATGTATTTTCTTTTAACCTTTAAGGAGTAATGAACAAAAAGGCTTAAAAAGGTAAAGATTATGAGAAAGCTGAAGCGTGAATTTTGAATGTCGGCTTTTAACTTCCGTCGAATGTAGACACGTCAAAAACGTTCAGTTATAGTGTTTGGTACTTAAGTTGGTTTGTCTTATTTGAAAGCAATATCCACCTATTCCAAAGAGCTTTTGTCATGTACCAAGAAGTATCAACAATTATTTTTAAGCAAATCTTTCTCGACGTTCAAATTACAGGCGTATCCATAGTGGTGAGAAACCTCACCAATGTACCATCTGTGGTAAGCGCTTCACGGCCTCGAGCAACCTCTATTACCATAGGATGACGCACAACAAGGTACTTTGATCCTCTTTGTACATTTGTGCGGACACTGGTGGCACGCATTAAGATGTAGTGTTCCACGTCTAAATTGTTCCAGGATAAGCCCCACAAATGCAGCATATGTGACAAGTCATTTCCAACACCAGGCGATTTGAAATCTCATCAATTCATTCACAATGGAGTCTGGCCTTTCCGTTGTCACATTTGCCAACGAGGCTTTAGCAAGCAAAACGTGGCCCGAAACCACATACTGGCCCATCTTACAGGTAGGTTCCCGAAGTCTCAAAACACGTCCTGCCCCTCTATGACATATAACTCCAAACAAATCAAGGATAAAGAAAATTTTCATCAGTTCTTAATCCAGAAAATAGGATAGAATTTACATCAACCTGATCAAACATCAACTCGACAATTGGGGTTTAGTTTCGATGCAAATTTTAAGGCACACCTAGATAATAGCGTTGGCATTTGCTCAGACTACGATAATTAGATGGAAAAATATGAACTTGTATCCATTAAATTGGTTGTATTCTTTGAGAAACACTTAAGTTTGAAGTGGCACCTTCTTGACAGAATGTAATCAGTATGTCTTTGAGCATTTTAGACATGGAATTATTCTTTATTAGTTATACACTATTTGTGATTTTACTGGTAATGATAAACATTTTTGAACAAGGAAAATGTAACTGCATTTTTTCCTGTAGCTATGCTATTGCTGCCTTGTGACCTGGATATACTAGAGGCCTGTTTTTAAAGCTCGTACCTCGGAGTCAGTGGCTTGGACGTTAACCGGTACCAAACTACTGCCGCCAAAGTGGTGAGCGAATGCTCATTCTGGGTAACGTCCAAGCCTTAATTAAGAGGCACGAGCGTTTGAAAACTCGCCTCTAGACTATTGATTGCTTCTTAAACCAAGTGGGTAATCAATTACCAGAGTTCTGTGGTGTACTTGAAGGAGCATTGGTTGATTTTGACTCATTGATTCGATTAAGCTGAAATTTGAACTACAACGTCCTAGTGACCTGGGGTTCATCTCATTTGAAGAAGAGCTTAATGAGGGGCATAGAATATGAGTTGCTAATTCTCAATCTAGGCCTCCGCGTCCATGTTGCAAGCATGCACGGCAAACCCAAAATTGAAAGCCTTTTTCCTGAAAGCAAGCTACAGAGGTGACGCATTTGTTAAGAACACATTAGGAGAAAATTTATGGTTCTTACATTAGTTTCGTTTAATTTACAATATCTCACCCCTGTGCGTCAGTAAAGTGGTGCCTGTTTGAGGATTAACGCTCTTGTCTTCGACTCATCAGACGCTGACTTTGAAGGTCTGTTGTGGCCAGTCACCAAAACGAGTCAGTGAATTGTCCTACTTTTGTAGTGCAGAAAAAGGCCAACTTATGGCATTACATTTTCCTAATATATTTTGCCGTCAATAGATACCACTAATTTTGTTATGGAGAGACAAAAACAACCTTCAAATCTTCTTTCACGTACATATATTGTATATCTGCTTTCAGTTTAGGTTAGCATAACTGAGACCAAGAGAGCTTTCGGTCCATAGCCAAACATCATCCAAATAACCATGCATGTTTTCAGGAATCTATTAACCTTCTGTAATACTCCAAAATCTCTTTGAAGGACGGCCAATTTCGGGTAGCGTTGTGTAGAATTCAATACATAATATATTTTTACTTCTTCTCTGAAAATTGTTCACATCAGTCATCGGCCAAAATAAAAAAAATCCCCCAAGTAAAGGGCCGAGGGATATGAAATGCTTTACAGTTTAAGTCGTATCATTTGCAAAAAGTAAGGAAAGGCATAAATTGCTAATATCCAGCACCAGGTGCTTTCTGCTGGTTATTATCTTTTGCCAAGAATATCAATTTGCCTCAGTTTCGTCTTTATGAAACGACAGTATGATCTAACTACGAATCCAATAATAATTGTGAAGACTTTTTCCTCAAAAGTGCTCTTATTACATGGAGGTATTTTCGTACGCTTTGTTGCTTTTCCCATTCATTGAGGTCATTCCCCCGCTCCCATAGGTCAGTTCTTCATCCTCGACTTCCTCGAGGTCTTCGAGGTCATTTTTACTCAAATGGTAAACTATGCCTGCTCCCAAAGCATCGCCGAGGACATTAATGGTTGTTCGGAATCTGAAACAAGATAGACAGGGGTCAAGAAAATGGATTGATGTAAGATCTGTACCTTAGATTCCCCTTTCAAAGCTTAAGAGAAACAACAATTAGCTCTCGGTTACTCAAATGCAGGAAAACATCTTTCAAACGGCACAATCACTCTGTAGTGTGGATTTATACGGGTTAAAAAAAGTCGAAATTCCGGACGATTCCATAGAAGTGCAACACTCCAAGTTTCAAATTTCATACTTATGTCTAAGTACCTGTCCAAAAGCCAATCGACGGCCACAATTAGTGCCACATCATCTGCGGGCAAGCCCACGGTGTCTAGGACCATCACCATGGTGACCAGGCCGGCTTGAGGGATGCCAGCCGCACCAATACTGGCAGCGGTGGCAGTTATACTGATTGCTATAACATTACCAATGGATAGCGAAACCCCTCGGTACTGCAAATGATTTAGACGGTCGGTTGGTTGTATATCCCCATATTCTTGCAGCAGAGAATCCAATTCAATATGATTTGTACCTGAGCGATGAAAATGGCGGCAATGGCTTCATAGAGAGCTGTGCCGTCCATGTTGATGGTCGCTCCGATTGGGAGAACAAATCTAGCCACCCTTGGGTCGATCCCGTTCTTCTCTTCTAAGCTTTCAATCGTTACCGGTAACGTCGCCGAAGATGAAGCTGTGCCAAAAGCGGTAATCAAGGCATTGCCCATATTAAATATGAATTGGAAAGGCAAGGTCCGAGTAATCACGGCTGAAAGAAAAGGAATGACATTTCACTTTTGCATTCAGGTAGCATGTAATGAAGGAAGGTGGGTTTATGATCTCACTATAGATTGTAGGTAAGACAATGCCTCCATGAATGAGGAGGCCAAGCAAGACCGTTCCAAAGTACCATCCAAATCGGGCTAAGGTGTCGCCAAAATTGTTCATCTCCATTAGTTGTCCGGTAATAAGGAAGCACACTCCAATGGGAGCCAAATGGATGATCCAAGTGGTGACCTTCATCATGACAATTGAAACGCTGGCGAAGAAATTAAGTAAAGGCTTGCCGTCCTCACCGCAGAAGGCAATGGCGATTCCCGTGACGATTGAAAACACAACCAAGCCCAAGATGTTGGTGCCATTGCTCCAGGATCCGGCCACAGTCCATGAATAAGGGTCACTGGCGTTTCGAATGAATCCAGATTCTGTGACCTGCTCACCTTCAAAGTCCAAGATCAAAGTAGTGCGATATTGCTGGATTGTGGCTTGTATGATATTGGGCGGAAAACAATTCCGAAGCAGGTCCATCAAAGTGTCTGGAGTCAGGGCAATTCTTGTGGACGCCTCACTTTCCTCTTGATCTGCTCGTGGTTCGCCCCCAATGCCGGGTTGAATGGAAGTGACGAGAATAATACCCAGAATGACTGCAGATACTGTTGTCAGTAAATAATAAGCCACCGCCACGCCCCCAACCCTAGCACTCAAGCTCAGATCCAAGGATCCAACGCTGGCAATCAGTGAAGGGATGATTAACGGGATGATGACACATTTCAGCATTTGGAGGAATAAGTCTCCAATGAAAGACACATACATGATTTCTCGATCGCTCCATGGTGCCTCTCGCAACTTAAGACACACCCCGAGGATGACACCAAAGATCACACCTCCCATGGTGGCCAGGGTGAGAAAGTTCTCACGCAAAACCTTCACATAAGATTTCTTCATTTTGAACACTGAAAATGAACAAACGTTAATGAGAAACGTGTCTGTTGAGAAATTTTTAACCGATAGTTAAGTCCAGCATAATTAGGTACAAAAAGTGGTCACAAGTGCCTGATATACTTGCAAATATTACTCACCTGTTGTGTCTCAAGCACAAAAAACAATCAGAACTTATCAGTGAAGACACTGCCTTGACACCTGCCAAGATTGTTGCCCGTCTATAATTCGGCAGTAATCGCTCCGGGTTCACCGTCGGGTCCAAGCCTATCTTTAGCACTGAGCAAAGTCAGACCATCCAGGGGTCCGGATAAACCATGTATATTGAGTACGCATCCGTAAAACGCTTTCAAAACAACACAGTAGCCTACGTAGGTTGATAAGCACCAATGGTTGCAGGCAGCTCTTTGACAACTGCACAGGTTCTAGCAATGAGTTTGTCTTTGCTTGTACTATGGTCAGACCTGGACCTCTCACAACGCATGTACTGTGTGCTTACATAAAAGGCAAGCTACCGTGTGGATCTCCTGCCAACGAGGGCAATCAAAGTTCGCATCCGATGGATGATGATGTGTGGTACGGACAAGGCCCGTCATCGAAGCACACTTGAGGCCTTTTGACGGGATGGGAGCGCAATGAAAAAACGGCTCCCAATGGGTGACAAACTATACAGTAGGTAGGCATATATCGTAATGTATTGGCCAAGCTTACCTGGAGGATATCACAGAATTATGCTAGATCGTACAAAGTTGAAGTTCATCTTTTGGATACAAGTTCTCTAATGAGATCACAAGAATGAACTCGAGTCAAGGAATTCGTCTTGGGGATCCCCAAGCGAGATAGCAGAATGACATCCGCTGAGTGTAGAAAAACATTAATTTTGGATCACATTTGGATTAATGAAAAGTGCTCTGATTTGTTGTAGGAATTCAGTGATATACAGTATTACAAGCATTTTTTCATGACACTCAGTTGAGATTTAGTTTCGTAATGTTTGGGAAGGTAGGGAATAGTTATTCATTCATACCAGTAAATCCCGATTCATCCGGAATGAGAGGTCTATCAACCAAGAAAATTCCCCGTCGCTCAGAAGCTTCACCTACCTGTAAACACTACGAGATCACAGAAATAAGATGCAAGGCGCCTTGATGCACATACCCGCAACGTTCGTAGAGTTCAAACTTGGAAACTTGAAACCCAGATTCATAGATGCTTTGATGCCTTTTAACAGGAAAGATTAATCTTAATTATTAACTAAATGTCATTTAAATAAAAACTAATGCTATGTAAAATGTCACAGTTATCTATGAAGCTCGTTGCCTAACTATCAAATCGGGCCCAGAGATGGCGCAAGAAGGATGGGAGTCTTGTGCCCTAAAGGAGCAAGCCAGGCCGTTTTTGACCAGACGTTCCTTCATTGGACCTGGAGGACACCAAGATATGACGCCTTACGTCCGATCCTAAATTTGGAAGATCAAAGCGTGTTTCCTTACGACCAACTAGATGTAGAGTATTCCCAAAGAAATGTGAAAGACACGTGAAGGGCGGCTATTTCAACGGAATGAGTCAAGGCTAAACTGCATTCCCATTTAATGGAAGCTGGAAAATTATGCGGCTTCATGTTTCAACGAGACAAAGGCCAAAATAATGTTGAACGACGAAAAGCTTACGTTTTCATACGACAAAGGTGCTGTTCGTGAAGCTCGGCAATACGTACTTCTCGGCCCAACATAGCTTCTTACTGACTTCGTGCCTTGGACACGAAAACAAATGAACATTGTTACAAAGATGAGACCCCATGTTTTCCATGAACCCTTCTCAACAGCTCCGAATAGAATGATTTTCACATTCGCCATTATGAAGACTTTTTGCGATTCATCTTTTTCTATTGAGGCTAATCCTCAAGCACCGTCATTAAATCAAATAAGAATCTTTCTTTCACTTCACTTTGCGAGACCTGGGTTTCGCAATTAAAATTTGCGATTTACGTATGCTTATCTTTTTCAGGTATTCCACCTGTTACCATTGCAGAAGAAGCCAATGGCGAAGATTATCCTCCAAATTTGAGCATCTCTCAATCCAACCATTCAAGCCATGGTCTAGACAGCACTTTGGAAAATAAGTACCCTTGTCCAATTTGTGGGGAATCTCTCTCTGAATTCAGTTCTTTCCAAATTCATCTTCGCAATCATTTGCTTTCCTTGCCTAACTTGAGTCAAGGGAGCCTACCCGCGTCACCACCCTCTGTCCACTCGAAAAGGGATGAACGTGACGAATCAGTCCACAGTTAAAAAAGTGTGTCGCCGACTTGGATGGGGCGACAAGAACCCAAAATATGATAAGAACTGCATCTACTTTGAGTTAATTGTTAGTGGATCAATCCTCTCCTTGCATGTTGTACATGACTTGAATGAATCCTTCTCAAACTATTATCAAGAACATTATGGTAACGGAAATTGTCGCTAATGTCTCGGATCTGAATCATCTAAAAAATGGAGCCATCTCAGTCAATCGTAATTGGAAGCAATCTCCTTAGTACCTCGGTTTTTTTCTTGTTAGTAAATCTTTGCTTTTTTGTGCATTGATGAATGAAATACATGTTTATCCGCAAAATTATAGGTCAACAAAGTACAAGGTGTTCAAGCAAAATATCCAAGAAAGATTAAGTTACCACTGGAAAACTAAATTCACTTGGTTCGCTTTTTTGTTTTTTACAAAAAATGAACGATGAAGACGGACAAAAGCGCCAGACGACAACAAGCGCAATCAAGAGCGTGCTAACTAGTGATGTGTTTTCAACCGAAATGTCCGCTTTTTTGCTTCAGGACCGCAAGGAGTTTGGAGTAACATCAAAACCCAAAAATGGGGCTTTCAGCGGCAACCCTGCTTGTCGTTGAAAAGCAGGGGTTCAACTTAAAAGTCGAAGCTATTTGATCTTATTTGAGATGAATGCACCAGCTGAGGTCCTTTAACCAAAAAGCTTACCTGCCGGCTCCAAACCCATCACTAGTCTTTTCCCTGTTTCGTTTCAACCATGATCACAAATCGTATGGATTAATTAGGCAACGATATGAGGGTTTTTTTTTTTTGCTGATCAACGACTTAGAGTTGGCTGATCTGGCAAACCCTTGAATATAAGGTTGATCGGGAGTTTTAGATAAAAACTTGTCCAAGTTTGACTTAAATCCTACCACTGGATCAACTATGCGGTTGAAAATGAATTAATACCTTTTAGCCACGTGAAGTAATAGAAATTCAATGAACACTGCATGCAATGTGGCACCCTGATTTTGGGCATTTTGAAGAGGGAGAATCTAGATAAACGTTATTCTCCACCGATTAGTTGGCGGTGCTTATTTTTGAATTTGTGGCAAAATGTTAAAAGGTTTAGATAGAGACTGTAAGGGTTATCAATATCGTGTTAGGTTAGGTTGGGTTAGGTTAGGTAAGGTTAGATTAGGTTTGATTAGGTCAGGTTAAGATTTAAAAAAGTAGCACCGCCAACTAATCGGTGGAGAATAACGTTTACCGAGAATTTAGACAAACATCACAGCTAACCTGCACTGGACTTAGGCTGAATTTGTCATTTATTTCAATTTGCCGGCTTGTTGAAGCATATTGATTCGACCGCACCTTTTTTGCTCTATTGGACTTCGATCTCAGTGGACTGTAAGTTCCTTCCTTTATTTCTTTTCGTTTCGTTCTACCAATTCTATTCTCATCTTTCAATAATCTTGTCTTGTTTTTCCCTCCCGCTCAGCCTTGTTCATCCTTCTTTTTCCGGTTAGTCACCGATTTAGAGTGAAGGCGAGAAAGCCATCATCCCATTCACCAATACCTCAGCAGCCGTCGCGACAAAAAATATTCTGATATTAAGCCAAGCTATTCGTCCAGGGAAGGAATTACACCAAAAACACACATTTTTAGTCCTATAGCATTACGGTGCGAGTGTCTGTGAATCATTTTCAACTCCATGAAAGTAGATGCGTTTAAGACACAAGTGTTGAAAGAAAGATTCTTCGCATTTTTTTATATTTGCAGGGCATTAGTAACGAAGTTACACGTAATGAAATTTCAGTAATTCGTTCCTTTTTCGGAGAAGGAACTTCAATCCTTTTACATTTTAGAATAGTGTAACTTTAACGACGCAAAAACTCGTTACTCGTTCCTTTTTCACCAGGCATGAAATAGTTCAAAGTTTGGAAATCAGTGATTTTCAAATCTCACATTTCCATAAGGTTGGCAATCATCTTGCCAAATAAACATAGCCAAAGATGAGAGTAATCAAGTGCTCAGCAAATAAGCAAAGTTAGTAAAATGTGGTTCAAATTTATACAAAGAATGAAGATCGGGGGAAAATGCACTTTTACAAACAGCAAATTTTCCAGACCAAACGATGCAAAACAATCTTGACCCCTCAAAGAGTTACAATCTAATAGATTTAGATCAATTAAGTCAAGCTTTAGTAATATCAATGCTGTTTAGTATGATTTGAAGACGTGAAGCTTTAAATTTTAGGACTAATTCAAACAAAACACAAATTGATTTCGAAAAGCATGATCTTGATGGGGTAAAAAAGTGCTGGAGTGAGTCCGGCAAAAGTCGAACTCGTTCGAGTCCTCTGCTTGTTTTACCAGCAAAGGACTCAAGTCTTGCGAAATTAAAAAAAAAAAAATCAATGATTTTCTTTTGATGAGCCCAGACTTAGAAAGGACTCGAGTCCGGCCAATTCCTCCAAAATCGAGAAAAAAACTCGAGTGCGCTCGTACTCCTGACTCGCCTCAGCACTAGTAGAAACCATAAAAGTTGTTCAACTAAATTTAAGTAATTGTATCAAGTAAAGCCATTACAATTTTAAAAGTAATGGTTGCGTAATGATTTAAATTTTTGACCAAAGTAATTGTAACTGTAATCCGTTCCTTTTGTTGAAGAACGACTGAAATAAATGCCCCATATATTTATTAGGGAATCAAAAACAAAGTCAATGAGATTTAGCAGGCCTTCAAGGGCAATTAAAGGGTGAGAGGTTTGGTTTCTGTGAACTAGCATGTACCGTTGGACATAGAAGTTGGGCAGGAATCCCCTCCAGGTTACGGTATGTTTCAGGATATCAAATGTGGTTAATTATGTCAATGATATGACTACATGCAGATGAATGATTCATTTTTTTCTCCTTGACACATATCAGCTCTTCTCATTAATTTGAATTATTGGACAAAAATGCTTGTAACTCGACACCAAAAATTTAGCTGTACGAGTACTAAAAATGATTCGGTGGTGAAATGCGACAACAATCAACTTCAATTAGATTAGTGCCTAGTTGTAAGGTTGTTGTTTATGCTTCGGTTATGTGTTAATGTGAAAACATTCTAATTGTTTGTGGGATCTAATATGGCTTAAAGACCTTTTCGTTGCAATCACTAAATGTTCTAGTGAAGTACAGTTACATTTGTAAAATTTCGGGATAAAAACGATTTACCATCAATTCAAACTTTTTTCAATGTTAGTACCAATCTAGATAGTTTGTGAATATATATTCCAATAATATTGATTATACGAACCATGTTGATTCCGATTTCTATTGGTGTTTCAATCTCAGCACAATGGTTTAACACAGGAGCTTTCTTCGAACATGAGGTCTTTCAGGTGGCTCAAATTAAGATGGAAAATCCCTACTAGACCCTTCTCTCCCCCCCCCAAGGTGCGTATACAGTAGGCTTTTATACCTTATATTCGTTTGTGCTCCTCCTTTCAACAGGGTCGTCTTTCATTTTCATTTGTTCCTTTATTCTCAGACTATGACACAAGGACTCTTCTGGATCCCGTATTTCTAAATACCAAAAATCGTTTTAACTCTGGAACGGCCATTTATTTACTATTTACTATTTGCTATTTTTTCAATCTTTCCTCTATTGTAATGATTGCTTAATAAACTTGTTATGACATGCCATGAACACTACTATACAATGCGTGCTGTGTGGATATAATTGTGGTTACTGAAAAATATGAACGACTCTATACAGAATAATGAACCTCTACAGATATGTTATTCATGAATGTATGTTTCAAAAGTCTTTCATTTTATGATAAATAGTTTTGAAAACATCACGAAGACTAACGCACCATGTCAAATCATCCTACAGCCACCTTTTTGACTGTGATAACAAAACTAACGCAGACTCTCTACATCACCTGAGCATTCATTGAGAACTTTGTGCTAGGCATTCAGAATCTTGTTCTTGAGGGCTTCCAAGATATCCTGGCCTTTGGGATTGATCGACTTCTTTTCCATGGGTGGCCAAGCCCACAGGGCGAGGGGATGAGGATTTATGTGGAGTTGGGGGCTTAAAAGTGCTTGGGTTATCCCTTGAGCTTTGAAAAGCAATCAAAGGGAGACGGCAGACATCTTGGACGACCTCAAGGACAATGTCCTGCATGCCTGACACCTATTTCCCAATGTTTGCCTTGTTCAGGTGATTGTTGCAGTCCTATGGTGAAAGTGATCTCTTGTTCGATAACACATTATTTTTTTAACCTTTTTATTTGGGTTTTTATGGGATTTACTGACTTTTCACAAGGAATGTAAACCTTGGAACTTAAATTGAAAGGTTTTAATTCGTCTAATTGTTACCAATTAGACTTTATACAATATTTAATGTACCTATGAATTTGAGTTGTCGACTCAAATAAACCTGGCTAACCTTTGCATGTACGCTTGATCTAGAGTACAAGATAAAAATTTGTCCAAGTCTGACTTGAGAGATGTCATCGCATAAAAAAATGAAAGACCTCGAGAAAGAAGAGAGGAGGTGGAGAAGGAAAATTTCGAAAATTTGTATTATTGAGCGATTTGAATAAGGTTACATAACATTTTGAGTGAAAGTTTTTTTGCGAATCCAAGTCAAGATATAACCTGGGCATTTTGGAGCTAAAAACGATGAAAATCGGACCATTAAATCCCATATCACCAAGTAATAGTTTAATAGATTGTGTTGTGGAAATCACCTCAAGTATCAGGACTTAATACATAGAGAGAGTTTCCCCCTTTTTAAGGGGTATTTTTGGGAATGTTATTGGTTTGGTTTTTCAAGGGCTTTTCTAACCGCTACAGGGAATGTAATCCCCAGTACTATTAAAATGAAAGGTTATGATTCGTCTATTTATTACCTTTCAATCTCTATATGATATTTGGTCTACCAACGAATTTGAGTTGGCAGACTGAGCTAGTCCTTGAATGGAGGGTTGATCTGGAACGCTATCTAAAAATTTGTCCAAGTCTGACTTGAAAGATGCAACCGGATCAACAAGGTCTACGTATTCCCTATGAATATCAGAGGGAAGCAAATTAAACAATGAAGGAGCCCGAGAAAGGAGAGAAGTGGACTTCATTGTTCGAACTAGCCTGGATTCTCGAGGACTTGAAGGTGCTCTCAATACGAACGTTAAGCCTCGACGGTCACTAGAATTGACCCTAAATCCTGGGTTGGGACAAAGCGCATGGATACTTTTGAAGACGAACAGTATCAGATACCTTTCGTACCTTCTCTGAACACTGTACCGTCCCAACTTTTTTAGCCTCTCCCAATACGAGAGCTTTTTCATTCCTGTGATGTTTCTAGTGAAACACTGCCAAATTTTACTTGAAGACAAGCTGATTCATTGATGTGGCATTTTAGATTGCTACTACTATTTTGTTACTTTCTAAATCCTTTCCGAACCCATTTTTAGATTTATAAAAAAAAAAATTTTATTTTATAAGTTTAGATTGCTATAACATTTTATTAGATTATTCAGATTAACATTATCACATGTGAGCTTCCTGAATCTATCAAGAAACAGATCTCTTATGCATACTTTGAAATGTAATATGTTGAATATGGTTGTACATTCTTTTTTGAGGTGCTTTAGTCCAACTTGAGACTGGAAGCATGGCAAAGATTTGTGTGTCAACTACATTTTATTGAGAAATACCACACTAATACCATTGTAATGACAAAAGATACTCTTAACCCAGTGGAATGAGTTGGTTAAATTCATGGTGGATCAAATTCGTCATAAATCATTCAAAGCTTTGCCCTATTATGCAATGCAAACATGCAACCTCTTTTTAGAAGCAACTGACTCCCTGTCGGGAAGGTTTCCAAACAAAGCCCATTTTCGTTGACAATTGGCACCCAATCAGATCCAGATCGGTCAAATTTGATGACGTACAGGGTGGGTCAGATAAATTGTCATATAATTGAAATGCATATAAATTTTGATTAGCAATGCTTTGTGAGGAAAACATAATTGTTCCTAAACCACAAGTGGAAAAATGTCCTGAGCTAAGCACAGTGTGAGATCTGACAAAAAGTGCTCTCTATGGTTTCTAGTTGGGCCAAAATGCTCAATCGACGCCAACCCCATGCAGATCATCAGCAGGCTTGCCCAAAAGAGACATGAGAGCATTTTGACAATCAAATGGGCCATCAAGAGTGACCTGGAATACAGATCAAGAGCCAGAACTGTTAAGCATCTCCTAACTGAACAGCAAAAGGCCATCCGAGTAGAGAGAGGCAAAAAGAGTTTGTCATCTCTGAAGAACAGTGGTGGACATCTTCAGTTCTTCTCAGATGAGAAAATATTCACTGTGGACAAGGCTACAAACCGCCATAATGAGTGCTGGATCTCCACAGATACCAAAGACATTCAGCCAGCCATTCAGACCAGCATTTGGCCTCAGTTATGGTACTTGGGGTGATCAGCATGGATGGTGATGTCATGCCACCTCATTCTTTTGCCCCTGGAGAAAAGGTCACCAAAGAGGTTAATTGTAATGTTCTGGAGCAGATTGTAATTCCTTGGATGAATTCAGTGGCTCATGGAAGGCCGTACATCTTTCAGCTGGACTCAGCACCCGCCGCTCATGCATCCAAGACTATGCTGAAGCTGCTCACAGAGAGGGTACCCACTTTTTGGCGCCCAGATCAATGACTCTCTAACTCACCAGATTTGAATCCCTGTGACTTCGTTCTACATTTGGAGACATGTTGAGAGCATTGCCTGCAAGACCTCTCATGGTTCAACGGCCTCTTTAAAGGCCTTTATCAAGAAAACTAAGGCCAACTTAGACCGGACCAAGGTAGGCGCAACTCCATTAAAAATAATCTTTTGTTGACATTGAAACCTAGTTTTTTTTCACAAAATAAATTTCTTGTATTAACAGATGCCTGTGATCCACCTTACAATCAATTTTGTGCCAATTTTTCTGACTAGCCCTGTGTGCTCAATCTCGCGTATCTATCCCTAGAGCATCTATAAGTACACTCACAAAACGATTTTTACACTATATCAACGTGTTTCGAGACTTCACTATCAAGAAGAGTCATAGTACGTATTGAATGATTAACGGTTTGCGTATTTAAGACTGCTCGAGGGAAATACTAAAGTAAAATTCGCTAATCATTTAGAGCGCATCTCTCTTCAGGGATGCCAAACAGATTCTGGTTTTAACAACAGATTGTAACATAATAGCCAAGTTAGTCCTAACTAAATGTGTTTCCAATTTGCATCAATTAGCTTTTTGAAAATTTCAGTGTATATACTGCTTTTAGGCATGCAAGTTTTTAATGCGGGCTTCGCATGGCTGCATCTCACTTAGCTTCCCATGCGACTCGATGTGACCTCTCAGTCATGTCTTTCACATGTCTTTCAACAGCTTAGCTGTGGCAAGGGTATTCTGGAACGATGAACTGAGTATCTTTGACTGATTCCAATTCCCTCATCTGGGGATCTTGAATATGTGGAGGTTAATGGTGTCTCTCCAATTAATGATATTGTGAAGCACGCCACCGCAAATTGGGTTCGACAAACGAATTATCTTTTTTTGGATTCTCCAATTGCTCCAAGAGAATGGATTTAATCGAATCAAAGGTCACGTAACTGAGGGTCATCATCCCATAATAATGCCAACAATATCCAATCAGGATTTGATTTGGGAATCTCTTGGGACGGCTCAGGCTCATCTTGCTCCGTCAGGAGTGTTATCTTCACATTATCGCTTCATTTTCGTTTGGCTGAAGTCGGCGGCTCATGTCCCTCAATATCGACCAAAGTGTCCAATTTTCAATATAAAGAAAAGCTCAACTATTTTCTTGGTTGAATCATTGGTGCAAATTGAATATTGAAACATATGGAAATAAAGTAAGGTTAACCATCCCTTGACCACATTCTTTTTTTTGCGGACTTCCTTACCGCTACCGGTGATCTTTCAATTTGGATTTATGTAAATTTTGAAATCTAAAAAAGTATTTAAAAAACAGGACGACTTCCAAGAGTAGATTGCGACTTGTCAATTCAAATAAATCATTTGGACTTTTCATTACATTTCTAACCCTTTTCCGCACACTTTATTGGAATTTTGTGTCTCTGAAAGGCATAACCTTTTTGTTAATTTGGCCATCCCTAGCAATAACTAAAAATGGGCACGTATCTACAAGGCCATGATTTGGGTCAAAATGAATCTTCTCACATTTATCGGTACTTAAGAAGTCAGGATGTCAAGGGAAATCGATAACTGCGAGTTAGTTTCCTGATGAAAGAGGTAGTACATGAAAAACATTACGTTACATTTTGAAACCGGTTTGACATTTGTACATCTTCACAAATTCTAGCTCGATATTTCGATAACAAGCACACTACCATAGGGATACGTCGAGTGCCCCCTGTGGCCAATTTCATTTCACATCTGTTTATCTCAAAAGCTAGAATAAAAAAGTGATTCATTTCATCCTAACAGCATGTCATTGCATTAAGATATTCCTTCATTTTGGTTTGACGTTCAAGTTGACAATGGCGATGCATTGTGCTCAGGTAAGACTTTCGAAATAAAACGTTTTCAAACCAAAACGTACAATTAACAAATCGATCGAAAAATATTACGAGTGCCTTACAGAATATAGATGGTATTCTATGCAGGGTCTATTGAGGGATATGTCATTCAATTACGAGGTTTTTTCCCTTTTTTGTTCAATCTTGACTCAAATTTCCAAACAACCGTCCAATCTTTCGTCGTCCCAAAGGCATTCGTATCTATTGCAAAATCTCAAAGGAAGAAATGCGTACGTACTCAGCTATTTCAAAGACCGTTATTGAACAGCTTTAACATAGATAACATATTTAGATCGATGATAAATGTGCGATTCAAGCTGAATTGGTGGCTCAGTCCCAAAAATATTAAATGAATACAAGGTCCAGATTCATGGGCAAAATCTGCTAAAACGCTACACCTACGTAGAAATGCTCCTTCAATGCACTCTTGTAATGATGTGGTAAAAATGTCGATGATCAGATGCAAAATATAAGTCCCTCAAAGAGTGAAAAAGTTAAGAAAAATTGCTTTCAATTAAAAACTATTGGAATTCTGCTTCTTAGTTTTACTAAGAACATACATTTTCATCGTTTTTTGGAAGCATTTGCTTAGGAAGTTTTGTCATTGATTGTTCCTGTTCAGAAATATTTGATTTAGACCTTTTTTCCAGAAGTTTCGCCATAGAGCCGTTGATGCATAATTGAAAAAGAGCAATTAAATGGCAGAGTGGGACTCCCAGGCATGTTTCCAATGAAACGATTTCAAAACGAAGATTTGTTAAACTAGTTTGGAAGCATGATTCAAATTATGCATTCACATAAATCGTTAAGAATATGATTTGTCACGCTTAGGTTTAAAAACGTTAGGGTTCCAAGTAGTTTCAAAACCTTTAATGAAAGTGAAATGTGCAAAAATTTCTTGACCTAACACTTGCATATAGTTTAAGCACAATTTTCTTTTTGAAAGCTCAACGTTAGAATAGGTCAGGTGTTGCATTCGCATACACATTATAAGTCCAATTTATTGAGTTATCGTTTTTTCCAATGAACTATTTGACAAAGGTTTTACTGACATATTAAAAAGACCTAAAGAATGAAAGGATCAGATTTGTCTATTAAGTTGTCTTCGATCTGTGACTCTTCCCATATCCAAGTTCGGGACAAATCTGGTGCCACACTTTTCAAAGGGGGCCTTCGAGCTTGCCCTCGGGACCAATCCGAACTGGCTGTGGTCTTGGGCTCCAACGTCCAATCCTGAAGTTTTCCAATGGAGCCTTGTCGAAAACGTCCAAAGCTTCTCAGAGGATCTCGCGGAGAAGGGAGGACGGTCTCTGGATTCTGATTCCCATCGAGAGGCTCTATGGTGAATTGAGGAGGAGACGATTGGCTAGGTGTGATATTTTTGGTATGGACTTCGTGAATGGGTTGAGCATTGGTGAATCGGACCAGAATATTCGCAATAAAGAGGAAAACTGTCGTCGGTTTTCCAAGTTCGAACCAAACATCTGAAAGATGGAGAATAAAGTGACAGAGGCACGCAAATCACGCCATGTGACTCAATTACAAGTCCTGAATTATTTTGGCACAATCCCGAACAATATGGCTTTTTTCCAACTCGGTAATTTATTTAATGAACAAGCCCTAGAAGCGGTATCTTTTCACTTTCACCAAGAGCAAACAAAAGTGGACCTAATTTTCATCATCATAATATCAGGGACTTACTGTTCCGCTTGAGATTCATCTTGGCCAATGACAAGGGATTTGATCACTGTAAAGCTCCACAGCACCGAGTAGAATGACACAATATTCGCAAAGGTGGATCAATATACCGTAAGCCAAAGATGGATGGATGGATAGATGGATAGATGACGACGCTGATGGCTATTAGGCAGAAATTCACAGGTCACTAAACATGCATGCAACCGCCAATATGTAGTTGTAGTTGTAGCGCACCATGAATTTGACGATAATTGCTCCTGTGAATCAGTCGATGGACATAATTTGATCCGGATGAAGTGATACAGCCGGAGGATGAATTTAGACTCACTGACAATCCTGTGCCGACTAGTTAAGGCATACGCAAATCACGCGATTTGCGTCATTGCCCAACGAGCACAAAACCAGCAGACTCTTCGACGTTCAGTGTTTGTAGAAAAGAGTTTGGAAATCCTAGACGAGGGTCTGGCTGCCGATCCTCATGTCCAATTTCTCGTATTGCACGGCGAGGTGATGGCCAAAATTATCCCTCATCATGGCGCTTCTTCAAGTCTAAGAACGAGAGATTCCTCACAAGCTGATGTCCACTGATTCAAACTGGGCTTGAATCCCTGACTATACCAATCCCTTGGATTTCGGAATACCACGCCTGGATTTCAATCAGTGGTTCGTTCGTGGTCAGTTTGTTGCACCTTGCTGTCCAAGTGATTTGGGTTTGAGTTTCTAGACCATATGGACTTAATAGTGTTGGTAAACGAAAGTGAACGGTCGCATGAATTTGAATTCGAGCCTCACAATGAAGTACTGTACGTACGACGTTCGTTGGACGGTTTTTGGACGTTAGAATCCCTCAAAGCTCGGACACATGGCTCACTTTCAGGCCGGGTTCGTTGGGGACTTTGCATGTACAAGATGGTTGACGATCTTTATTGGTTCCTGTGGCGATCACGACTGAACACATTTCGAGCACGGATCACTGGACTTGGAGAAACTGCATCGACGAACTTCGACAACGCAGTCGTCCTGCTGAGCAGCCGACTTCGGAATCGGACGGTTGAACACTCGGGAATAAAGTAATTCCCCCTGATCTTGAATCTACGAGCAACATCCATCTACATAGTGTTAGATTTACTGGGAGAGAGTATAGAGCTTGAAGAGATTTTTCGGCGTTTTCCCCCACTCAAACAACCGTGTGTGACGGATCGAAAATGGAAATTATTCAGAGATGCGTAAAGCGTGAACAACAAAAAAAATCGTCAAGCCAAAGGTAGTTGGCATTCAGGACAAGAAAACAATTCTTTTAATCATGATAATGATCATCACAATAGCGTTGTTGGCCAGGTGCTACCATTAGGCCACATCTGATCTGTTAGCAAGCGCATTGAAGAATCCTTTGGCGATTTCTCAATCCAGATTTGTCTGGAAACTTGGGTAGGTTTGATGCTGAGGCCGATGGTTCCGTGTTATGTAATGAATATTGGAGGGCTACGTAGGATTTGACGGGTCTTTCATGTGAGGAGGAAAGTATTGGCGTGAATAAACACTTTTTTGAGTCAAAAATAGTTGCTGATTTGCCTTTAGGCCACTTGAGATTGCAGTTGATCGTCCATGCTTGGCCCTGACCATTGGGTACTTTACTGAACATTTTTTAGATACATTGTGACACCATGTATGTGAGTCCAAGTTCAGCCAAATCTGATGTTAATTCTAACTCAAGGCTATTATGGTTTGCACTTCTTATGCCGCGTGTTTGAAGTGTCTTTTTGACCAAAAATAACACTTTTATTTAATGAAAACATGTACCGTTTTCACTTCAAAATCACTCTTAACACGATTTTGAAGAAAAAAAGTGGATTCTCAGAGATTCCGCAGTATTTGTTTGCATTGTGAATCCTTAGCAGGTTAGACATTAGAATTGGAAAATTCGAGGAAAAATAAGAATGCAAGTTGATCATCATTAAAATGGCTCGAAAAAAAAATAAATATAAGTCTATTTACATGTAACAAGAAGACACATATAAAGGCTGCTTTAAATGTTTCGTCCTTAATTTTGAACTAAAGACAAAATGTCAACGCATATCGTTTTTTTAAGTTATTGAAAAGAGAACCATAAAATTGTCGATTCGTTGTAATATGAAGTTGGCTCCCATCCTTCTCTACTTAGCAGAAGTGTTTTATGTCTTCTTGGAAGATCATAATTAGGCTCCGATAAAATATGTTGGATTTTCGGCCCAAAGGTTATTTTTATGTTGCTTAAAACAACCCAAATATGTCGATTTTATGTTAACCAAAACGTTTCGGTTTCTTGTTTCTGTCCTGTTTATTTTTCGTAGCATAAAATCTAGCCCCGGCCAAAACATGCAGATAAATATGGTCTTCATTGACAGCAAAGGTGCATGAAAAATTAACTGAATTTATAAAAAAAAATTGGCGAATAAACTTTCCAAAACATAGGCAGCAATATGTGGGGGGGCTATTTTTGCCTTCCATATCAAGAAACACATAAACGAAAAGGAACATTACATTAAACCATCTTCAAGCACCGGTAATTGAACCTGCTATCTCTAAGAAGCGGATTCTTGCCATGTCCATGTTGGCTCCTGATTAGAAGCCCTTGAAAAAAACACCGTTTCCATTTTGGCCGAACTTTTTTGTTACTTAGGACAAATGAGAAAAAGTTGCAAAATGTGCGAAAAAGTTGAACTAATACAAAAAATAGCAAGTGCGAGAAAGTCAAGAAAAAATGAAGAAAAGAAAAATGTTAGGAGTGAACGAAAAAGGCGATGAATTGAAAAAAAAACGTTGCTGCTATGGCCAAAAGGTCATTGTTAGTCCTGTTTATTGCCTTTTGTTGTTGCCAAATTCTAGGAAAAGAATTGCATATACTGGGTGATCTATTGAGCTTCTTTATTTTATTGACAAGAAGTTAAATCTTCTTCATTACAATGCTTGACATTAAGACACTTTTTAAGTGATTCCGATGTTATGGTACAGTATGCAATTGATTCTTTTTGAGAGTCTAGTGCTTTTACTTAAGGCAGATTTGCTCACCTAATTGTATCCCGTTTGACCCACAACTGAATAAAGTCCTTGTTCTCGGAAGTCATCTTTCTCTTTGTTACGTATCATCACAGGAAGAAAAGAAAAAAGGTTAAAAAATAATAATAGATAAGAATATTTTGTTAGGCCCCAAAATCCTAAAATATGAGAAAAATATTTCTTATGTAAACAGATTTTCGGTCTGACCCTTATGATAATGCAGTTACCGGCAATGGCATCTATCCACGACTTGACCTTGGACTTGAGAATGTCCAAGTAATCTGCGCTGGTCAGCCGGGACATCAAACTGTTGGTAATTTGGTGCT